>NW_017731868.1:354207-356143 GCF_001890085.2 Hipposideros armiger | reverse complement strand
GTCGCCAGCGACGGTGTTGGCTGCAGCCCCTGCTGCAGTGGGTTGCCATGGGCTACCGTGTAGCCAGCAGCCAGCGTGAGCGGCCAGCAGCCGCTGTGAGCGGCCATCCAGAAGCCGGCAACTGATCTGCCTCACCCGGGAAGAGCACAATGATGGTGCCAACTTGGGCCAGTGAAGCAACGTCCTCCACAAAGAGACTGAAGAACAAAAAGGGTAGCAACTTGTCTGTTCCCCTTCCCCAATTCCCCAGAGCTGTTCCCATCCCCCAATTCCCCAATAAAAATCTTAAAAAAAATTCAAATGCATGAAACCATAACTATAAATCTATGTCAATAGGAACTCTAAGAGATCAACATATAAAAATCAGTGTGTTTCTATACACTAGCAATGAACAATCTCTGAAGGAAATTAAGAAAACAATTCCATTTATGATAGCATCAAAAAGAATGAAGTGAGTCGGAATAAAATTAACCAAGGAGATGTAAGACTTGTATACTGAAAACTATAAAACATTGCTGAATGAAATTAAAGACCTAAATAAATGAAAAAACATGCCATGTTCATAAATTGGATGTCTTAATATTGTTAAGATGGCAATACTACCCAAAGCATTCTACAGATTCAATGCTATCCCTATCAATATACAAATGGCCATTTTTGCAGCTATCCCTATCAATATACAAATGGCCATTTTTGCAGAAATAGAAAAGGTAATCCTTAAATTTAAATGCAGTTGCAAGAGACCCCAAAGAGCCAAAACAATCTTGAAAAAGACAGAGTTGGAGGATTCACATTGCCCAATTTAAAAACTTACTACAAAGCTACAGTAATCCACATATTGTTGTACCGGCATAAGAATAGATATATAGCGCAATGGAATAGAACTGAGTGTCCAGAAAGAAACCCATACATCTATAGTCAACTGATTTTTGACAAGGGTGCCATGACCACTGAATGGGGGAAAGGAGAGTCTCTTTAAGAACTGGTGTTATATAAAAGAAATATACATTTTTTAAAAAACAACTCAATTGATAAATTCAAATGGAATACTACAAATTATTTAAATAATCCAAATGAAGGCATGGAATGAGAAATAGAGGAGCAAAAGGCAGAGGTAACCAAGAAAAAAAGAAAGAATAAAATGGTAAGCCTTCATCTGAATGTATCATTATTTACATTAAATGTAAATGGTCTAAGACACCAATTAAAAGATAAAGATCATCAATAAGGAACTTTTTTAAAACCAAAAGACTCAACTAAATGCTGTTTACAAGAAACTCACTTTAAATATAATCGTATAGGTAGGTTAAAAAAAAGGATAGTAAAAGATATACCATACTAACACTAATTAAAGCTGGATTGGCTATATTATCAGACAAGGTAACTTCAGATCAAGGAAAATTACCAGGGATAAAAAGTGATATAACATAATGACAAGAGAGTACAATCAATAAGAAGACATAATCTTCTTTTTTCAGATTTAATGGGTTTAATAAGTTTACCCCTTCAGATCCTATTTGCAGCACCCAATATTCTTTTGCAACACCAGACAGAATGATATTGGCTGATAGTAAATTTCAGGCCTCCAGAGTTTAAAAGTTCAGGTTCTCTGAGTATTCTGCGTTGCAGTGGCACTTGTCCAAAATTGGTACCTCCCTGTAGTTGGGGAACTTTAAATATACCAATGAAAAAAGCTTTTTCTTTTCCCCTTCAAGGGGAAGAAACATCACTTTTCAAAACCCAGCAGATCTGGCTGTGAGGTCTTTCCCCCTGTTCTACCTCTTCAGGCTTGTTTTCTGCAGTGGAGCAAAAGAAACCAAAATCTAACCTGAGTTACAAGAAACAAAACAGTAATGACTATGAAAGGAGTGACCAGAAGCAACTGAGATACTCCTTTACCTCCCTCATCCAATATACGAAAACAGAAAAACAAAAA
>NW_017731868.1:350606-353288 GCF_001890085.2 Hipposideros armiger | reverse complement strand
AAGCAACGTCCTCCACAACTAGACTGAAGAACAAAACGACAGCAACTTGTCTGTTCCCCTTTCCCCAATTCCCCAGCACTGTTCCCATCCCCCCAATTTCCCAATAAAAATCTTTAAAAAAAAAAAAAATCCACATACTGGTGTCAGGGAGATTGTGCCTTACGTGCACCAAAGACAAAAATTCCAGTTCCTCAGAGAGAAAGGACTATGCAGAAGGCCCTTGGCAGCATGGGTCCTGCCTTCCCTGGTGGGAGAGGTGAAAAGGAAAAAGCTGCTCAGCTTCCTTCCAATCTCATTCATCCCCTCTCTCTGCAGAGGTTGAGCTACTCGGGCAGACTGCAGGTGGACCGTCTTGTGCAAGAGTGTGTTGCTTAAGAAAACTACAAGAAGAGGAGCAACTGGAAAGGGTATGTTTTGCCAGGGATCTTTGCTTCATTGGCGCTGATAATGAATAAAGAAAAGAGAACAGGGAAGAGGCAGACACTGATAATGTAAGAGGACTGCATGGCTGTGAGGAGAGCCAAAGGCAAACCAAATCCAAAGTAGTAAGGCCAATTCCTCTCTATCTTTGTCAACCACTGGTGCATTTCAATTCCTTTATTGAACCAACAATACTCAAAGCAACATAGTGAGTAGAGAACGGACATATGCAGGAGACTCACCAGCGGACCAAGAAGATGGTTATGAAAGAGACTCACAAACATTCCCGGATGAGGAAAAGCCTGCAGCAGAAGGTTGAAAAGCATGTCAGCAATGATTTTGCTGACACTAGGGAATGGGTGAGGCTTCCTCCCTGATACCTCGAATGCCAGATCAGCTATATCTTGAAACCAAATGGCATTCACAACATTGCTAAGCACAAACAGGGAGAGCATCCAAAGAGCACTGAAAATTTATGCGAGGAAGAATTTTAGCCACGACCAAAACATCTCCATGTAGTGACGGTCACCAATAATTTGGGCAATTACTGACTGAAGCACAGGAATAAACACTCCATAAAACAAGAGGAGATTGAACCAGAATAACTCCACCATTTCAAGCACAGCAATGGAAAATTCTAACAACACCTGCTCACTCTCTTGCTTCCTGACTATGTTCAGGGCTCTCCTCTGCACTAGGACACTACTTGCCCTTCATTGATGCTGCTCTCTCTTTTGCTGAATTTGAGCATCTAGCTTTAAGATGGTACAAATTCCCCAGATGGAGTCTTTGATACCCCTGGAAAGGTCCTGGAAAAAAGTTTTGACACTGTCAGCCATCTCTTGACCACCTAAACTACCAATTCAGGTAGAAAGGTTTCTAGGGTAAGAAACTTCTGTTAATACTCCCACCCCGCAGCTCCGCTGCCTGGCTCTGACCCAGCCTGGCGCCTCCCCCACCACACAGCTGGCTGCCACCTGGGTGCTCCCAGAGCCCAGGCCATTGCACCCACACTGGGCATGACCTGGGCATGGGGGGCGGTGGGAAGTCTGCGGGCACAGAGCCCAGCCGCCCAGGGTGGAAGGGGTGGGGCCAAGCTCAAAACAACAATCTTAAACGTGGATGCATCTAACAGCAAAGCTTCCATGTATATGAAGTAAAAACTTATGGAACTTAAAGAGGAAATAGACAAATCCCTAATTATACTTGGAGAGTTCAACACATCTTTCAGCAACTGATAAAATAGTTGCCTGTTAAAAAAGTAGACAAAAAATCAGCAAGGATACAGAATATCACCATCAATTTCATATAATTGAAATTTATAGAACACACATTCTTCTCAAGTTCACAATGCAAAATTGTCAAGATAGACTTAACCTTAGGTAATAAAACAAATCTTAACAAATTTTAAATGAACCCAAAACCTGGTTCTTTGAAAAGATTAATTAAATTGATAAAATGCCAGCAGGAATGACAAAGGAAAAAAAAAGACATAAATTACTAATATCAAGAACGAAAAAGTAGATATCACTAAAGACCTCATAGACATTAAAGGAATAATAGGGGAATACTAAGATAACTCTGGGCCCATAAATTCTACAATTTAGCTGAAATGGACCAGTTCCTTGAATGACACAAACTATCAAAATTCACTCAAGATGAAATACATAACCTGAATAATCCTATATCTACTAAAGAAAATCCACAGTGAAACCTGAAAAAGAAATCTCTAGACCCAGGTGATTTTGCTCACAAATCCTTACTAAACATTTTAAAAAGAAAAAAAAAATACTAATTCTATATAATATCTTACAGAAAATGGGAGAGGAAGGAACAGTTCTCAAAGCATTCTTTGGGGCCAGCATTATACTGATACCAAATTTAAAGACAGAGTACAAGAAAAGAATATTACAGACAAATGTCTCTCATGAACATAGACACAAAAATCCTCAGTGAAATATTATACTACTAGTAAATTAAGTCCCATAATATATAAAAAGAATAACACACCATAATCCAATAAGGTCTATCCTGTGATTTCAAGTCTGGTTTGATATTTGAAAGTCAGTCAATGTAATCTACCATATTAACAGTCTAAAGAAAAAACAGGGCCAACCGAGTGGCGCGATGGTTAAGAACTGGCTTGGGACGCCAGAGGGGTCCGGTTCAGATCCCACATGTGAGGGCCAGTGACACTGCCCTCTACAGCTAAGATGCTGAACAACAGCTCAACCTGGAGCTGGGCTGCTGTGAGTCGCCGGC
>NW_017731868.1:310192-350536 GCF_001890085.2 Hipposideros armiger | reverse complement strand
GGGAAGAGCGCAATGATGGTGCCAAATTGGGCCAGTGAAGCAACGTCCTCCACAACTAGACTGAAGAATAAAAACGACAGCGACTTGTCTGTTCCCCTTCCCCCAATTCCCCACCGCTGTTCCCATCCCCCCAATTCCCCAATAAAAATATTTAAAAAAAAAAAAAGAAAAAACACATGATCATATTCATTGATGGAACAAAAACATTGGTCAAAGTGCAACACCCATTCATAAAAAAAAAAAAGCCTCTCAGCGAAATAAGAAGTGAACTTCCTTAAGTAAAACTGTCATTATTTGCAGATGACATGATACTATATGGAGAGAATCCCAAAGATTCCACCAAAAAACTATTAGAACTTATAAATGAATTAAGTAGTAGGATACAAAACTAATATTCAGAAGTTGATTGCATTTCCATAGACCAATAACAACCTATCAGAAAGAGAAATTAAGAAAAGAATCCCATTTACAATTGCATCAAAAAGAAAAATACCTAGGAAAAAATTTTAACCTAAGGGGTCAAAGACTTGTACTTGGAAAATTATAAGACATTGAAGAAAAAATTAAAGAAGATAAAAGTAAATGGAATCATATAGTGTGCTCATGGATATGATGAATTAACAACATTAAAATGTCCATAATACCCAAAGCAATTTATAGATTCAATGCAATCCCTATCAAAATACCAATGGCATTTTTCACAGAACTAGTACAAATAATCCTAAAATTTATATGAAACCACAAAAGATCCCAAATAGCCACAGCAATCTTGAGAAAGAAGAATAAAGTTGGCGGTATCACAATACCTGATATCAAACTATACTACAAGGCTATAGTAATCAAAACAGCATGGTACTGGCATAAAAACAGACATAGATCAATGGAACAGAATAGAGAGCCCAGAAATAAACCCACACCTAAATGGTATTTAATCTATGACAAAGGAGGCAAGAATATACAATGGGGTAAAGACAGTCCACTCAATAAATGGTGCTGGGGAAACTGGGCAGATGCATGCAAAAAAAATGAAACTGGACCACCTTCTTACTCCATATTCAAGAATAAACTCAAAATGGATGAAAGACTTAAATATAAGGCCTGAAACCATAAAACTCCTAGAAGAAAACATAGGAGGCAGTAAACTCTCTGACATTGCTCTTAGTAATATATTTCTGATCTCCTTGGGCAAGGGAAACAAAAGAAAAAATAAACAAATGGGACTACATCAAACTAAAAAGTTTTTGCACAGCAAAGGAAACCATCAACAAAATGAAAAGACAACCTACTGAATTGCAGAAAACATTTGCCAGTGATACACCCAATAAGGGGTTAATATCCAAATTTTATAAAGAACTCAGGCAACTTAACACTAAAAAAACTAGCAATCTGATTTAAAAATGCGCAGAGGACCTGAACAGACAGTTCTCCAAAGAGGACGTACAGATGGCCAACAGACATATTAAAACATGTGCAACATCACTAATCATCATGCAAGTTAAAACCACAATGAGATATCACTTCACACCTATCAGAATGGCTGTCATCAATAAATTAACAAAGAAGTATTGGGGAGGACATGGAAAGAAGGGAGTCCTCGTGCACTGTTGGTGGGATTGCAGATTGGTGCAGCCACTATGGAAAACAGTATGGATGTTCTTCAAGAAATGAAAAATAGAACTACCATATGACCCAGCAATTCCACTTCTGGATATTTATTTGAAGAAATCCAAAACACGAATTTGAAGAGATATATGCATCTTATGTTCACTGCAGCATTATTTACAAGAGCCAAGATATAGAAGCAAGCTAAATGCCCATCAATAGACAACTGGATAAAGAAATTGTGGTACATATATATGATAGGATATTACTCAGCCATTAAAAAAATAGAAATCTTACCATTTGGACAACATGGACAGACCTAGAAGATATTATGCTAAGTGAAATAAGTCAGACAGAGAAAGACAAATGTCACATGATCCCACTTATATGCAGAATCTAAAGAACAAAATAAGTGAACAAACAAAACAGAAACAGACTCAAAGATGCAGGGAACATGTTGATGGTTGCCAGATGGAAGGGGTGTTAGGGGGGCGGCACGAAAAGGTGAAGGGAAGAAGAAGTACAAATTGGTAGTTATGAAATAATTATGGGGGTATAAAGTAAAGCATAGGAAATATAATCAATAATATGGTAATAACTATGTATAATGCCAGGCTGGTACTAGACTAGATGGGGGATCACTTTGTAAACTATATAAATATCTCACCACTACACTGTGAATCTAAAACTAATATTGAATGACAACTGCAATTAAAAATTGTTTCAAAGGCAGGGTGGGGGTGGGGGAAGCTAAAGCCCCAGACTCTTGGGGTCCAAGATGCCGCAGACTCCTCAGCCACATACCTCAGCGGTTGCCAGGAAGCCAGGTGCAGGCCGGGGTTGGGGTTGGGGGGTCAGGGTCTGGGCTCTGACCGGAACCGGGAGGCCAGATTGGGATCAGAGGGGTGGAGCCATGGCCTGGGGGCAGGGGTTCTGAGATCCGACTATGGTCAGGTGTGGGGAGGGGGTCCTGGTTCTGGTCTCGTGTAGGAGTGTCTTGATTCTGCCCATGATCCATCCTGAGTCTGGGGTACGGGTTCCTGGTCTGGAGGTTTGTGAATAGCTTCGGAGATCACAATTGTGAGTCGAAGGTCTTGGACCTCAGATTGGGGGGTGTTCTGAACTGGGATTCATCTCATTGAGGCTGTCATTAGGAGTCTTGGAAATTGGCACTCGGGGGTACGGACCCAGAGTCTGGATCCAGGCATATGGGGTTTTCGATCTTTGGGCATGGGTTTTGGGGATCTGCCTTGGTTCAGAGGTGGAGATTCTGAAAGTTGGGTCTGCTTCAGATCCCCATTTGCCTCCCCTCTTGCTGCTGGCTATCACCGTCCCCTTAGCCCCCAACCTCGCTTTTCAGAGAGGGTTGGAATGGATGAGGATTCCCTGCTTGATAGTATGTGGCCCTCTCTGGCCCACTTTCCCACTTTTTACTCTCTCTAGGGGGCATGTCCCTGAGGATGGAGTGGAGATCATGGGCCTAGTGATTCCCATCTCCAACGGTGAGATGAGATTTCACAAGCCCAGGATAGCACTAGCGTGAGGTGGGGGAGGGAGGTAGTCACAGGGCATGAGTGGTTTTATTCATTCAATTTTCCTAGAGATTCTAATGACCCCACCCTACCTCCCTGGCACTGAGAGCCCTTTCTTTGACAGCAGAAGGGCCTCAGTTCAAAGTTTCCATCCTGGCTCTGCTTCTTAACTTACTGTGTGATCTTGGGATCTTTACCTTTCTGAGCCTCAGTTGTCTCATCAATAAAATCGCACTCAACTACAATTTAGTAAGATCATGTTAAGAAAAAATAGCACCTGGTAATGATTTTGCAATATATAAGTGTATCAAATCAACAAGTTTTACACCTTAAACTTACAGAATGTTGTATGTCAATTATATTTCAATAAATTGGAAAAAATAGCACAGTGCTTGACATCATAGTATTGGCTCTAATTGTTATCTTTATCTTTCTTAAGGGGAACAAAATTAGTATCCTATTCTCTGGTATCTCAGTTCTTGCTAAGTTATGCGGTTGCCACTCTCCCACCTTGCTTCACTGGAGTTGGGGAAATCTCCCACTGTGACAGAAAGGATCTGTTTTCTATTACAGGTTTTTTTTTTTCTCTCTCAGCATGTAGAGAGATGGAGAAAAAAAAGGCGGGGGTGAGGGGGGAAGGTGAAGGGGAATAAGAGGTTCAAATTTCCAGGTATAAAACAAATAAGTCATGGGGATGTAATGTACAGCAGGGGTAATATTGTCAATAATATTGTGGTAGCATAGTATGATGTCAGATGGTTGCTGGTTATCATGGTGATCAATTCTCTAGGTATATAAATGTTGAATAACTCTGGTGCACACCTGAAACTAATATAATATTGTATGTCAGCTATATTTTAATAAAAAATATTTTAAAAAACATTTCTAGACTATATTAAAAACACTCCAACAAATGTGGAATATATAAAGAATACCTACAAATCAATCAGAAAAACAAAAAGCCTAATGGAAAAATGAAAGATAGAATAGATAATTCACAGAAAAGAAATAAAGAGCCAATAAACATAAAACAAATTGAGACGCCATTTTTTTGCAATTGGATTGGCAAAAATTAAAAAGGCTGATAACATTCACTGCTGGTAAGGGTATGGGGAAATGGTATTTCTCATACACTGCTCATATACTGGCCCTTTTGGAGGGGAATTTGGCACTACTAACATTTATTTTGTACATACCCTTCACCCCAGCAGGTCCAGCTACCTTAGAGAAACATTAGGTGACACATGGGCACAAATGGTTATTTATAAGAATTTTCATTACAGTATTGTTAGTTACACTAAAAAATTAGAAACAACCTAAATGTTAATCAGTAGGGAATGGTTAAACATATGATGGTACATCTATGCTATAGTCTACTATGCAGCAGGCAGATCTCAATGTATTGATGAAGTAGATCTCTAGGAACTGATGTTGAAAGATATCCAAGCAAGCTGTAGAACCATACACACTAAACAAAACTATGCCTCTATCTATTTGTCTACATATGGGTGTAAACACACCCATGAAAAAGAAATGAAAGGTATACATCAAACTGATAACAAAGGTTATCTTTGGGTAATCTTCCTCAGAGGGGGAAGAGTATTAATCAAAGGGAATTTTTGTTCTCTCTGTCTAGCTCTAATTTTTGGTCAATAGGATTAATTTTTTAAAATAATACTAAAACAAAAGCCCACATTAAAGTCAGCTGTACTATATAAAAAAAGTGCTTTATACACCGCAGTACCCAACAATTCTTAGTTTAAAAAAAAGGAGTCCTCTCTTACATGTAAAAAGCCCACCAAAAAGTCATTACATACCTTTGCAAGGAATGAAATGAATGGCACAGAACACAAATGATACAAGTAATGGAAGTAAAATAGGCAACAGGGAAAATAGTCACCAGTGGTGAAGGTTGGACAATGCTAAAAGTGAATGATAGCTAATTACAATAGCTACCAATTTTTGAAGGCCAGCCATGAGCAAGACACTGCTAGGTGCTCTGTACAAGCATTATCTCTAACTCTTACATTCAACCTGTGAGAGGTCCCATTTTACAGATTAAGAAAATATAGCTCAGAGAAATCAAGTATTCATCTTAAGGCCAAGTCTTTGCTCATGGCAGGCTGTCCTGGATTGCGATTAGGATTGGGATTGGGATTGACATTGGGGCTGGGGAGCCCTTCTGGCCTGGACTCGAATGCTCAGCTGCCTTACTATACTCTGCATCCTTGAAGCATGCTCCCAAGCTGTCCTGTTCATCCAGACTGGCATTCTCCTCCTCCTCATCGCTCTCAGTTCTCCAGTATGCTGGCCGTTTGATGGGCCGCTTCCCTGGGGTGCGCTGGGAAGCAGGACTGCCAGACACTGTGCCCAGCCCACTGCTGGAGCTCCCACCGCTTCGGTCCTGTGCCCCGGTCCACCAGGCCTGCAGGCTGGAGGTAGCTGGGGAGGATGATGAGGACTGCAGGTTGGCCATGCACAGCATGCCCTGAATGGCCTCCTGAGTGCTGGGAGAGGCGGGGGCCTCACTGCAAGAGACAGAAGAGATATGCTGAAGGAATTTCTCTAGTTGTCAGGGGAAAACAGTAATCAGAATAGTCAGGGAGGAGGGGTCAGGGTGGGAGGAAGGAGGAGAGACCCATCCTAAGTGAAAAAGCAGAAATCAAACTAAAGGATACAAATAGTATCTGTTTTCATGACAAGGCCAGTCCTTCTTGCCTCAAGTTTCTCGATAGACAGCAGGCAAGATGGCTAAAAGATGGGCGCACCTCCCTCCAAGTTCATTCATGCTGCACTCTTTCTTTCTTTTTTTTAACAAGGCCCAGTTCTCCTGCCATGCCTCTTCCAGCCCCTCTTCCAACTTCCAAAGAACCCAAAACTGATTCCCCTTGATGTCTATACAGCTTCTCTCTGTCAGATCTTAAGTTGTTTAGGACAGATTGCATGTCTACTTTATTCTTTCAGCTCAAATGCCCTGGCTAATTTTTTGTCCCTTTAAATGGCTCGATACATATCTGCTGATTGGCTGACCCAGCCCTTTGGGCAGAGGGTGGGGGTGTGCTGTTTGATCACCTGGAAAGGGCAGAATAAAGCTATTACTCACGTGAGGGCAGCATAGTCAGGTCCCCCCACCTGCCTGCTGGCCTTGAGCAGATCAAGAATTCCACCAGCTCCACTCCCTTTCCCAAGCTTGCCTTCGACACCTTCTACCATGTCCTCATCTGTTGTATAGTCCTCCTGTTGGGGAAAGAGGGTATCACCTCAGCTTCCCAGAGTTGGTCTGATAAGGCCCCCAAACAGGGTTGACAGTCTCACTCCTGATACTAATATCTTCTGAGCACCAAGTATATTCCAAATATTAAGCAGAATATTCATTCTTTCATCTTATTCTCCACAGCATCTTTGTGAGTTAAATATTATAACTTCCTAGAATGGCTATCATCAACAAGACAAATAATAAGTGTTGGAGAGGCTGTGGAGAAATAGGAATCCTCATACACTGCTGGTGGGAATGCAGATTGGTGCGGCCGCTATGGAAGGCAGTGTAGAGGTTCCTCAAAAAATTAAGAATAGAATTACCATATGACCCAGCAATCCCTCCCCTGGGTATCTACCCCAAAAATCTGAAGACATTTATCCATAAAGATATATGTGCTCCTATGTTCATTGCAGCTTTAGTTACAGTGGCCAAGACATGGAAACCAAAATGTCCTTCGATAGATGATTAGATAAAGAAGATGTGGTATATATACACACAATGGAATACTATCTGCCATAAAAGATGAAATAATGCCATTTGCAACAACATGGACGGATCTTAGATTATTATGCTAAGCGAAATAAGTCAGACAGAAAAAGTTGAGAATCATATGATTTCACTGACATGTGGTATATAAAACTGAAAACAACAAAGGAACAAGACAAACAAATGAAGAAACAGAAACTCATAGATACAGACACTAGTTTAGTGTTTACCAGAGGGTAAGGGGGAAGTGGGGTGGTAGATGAGGGTAAAAGGGATCAAATATATGGTGATGGAAGGAGAACTGACTGTGGGTGGTGAACACACAATGTGATATATAGATGATGTATTACAGAATTGTACACCTGGAACCTACGTAACTTTACTAACGATTGTCACCCCAGTAAACTTTAATAAAAAAAATTAAGTATTATAACTCCCATTTTACAAATAAGGAAACTAAGGCTCAGTGAAGTTAAACAAGTTGTGTAAGATCACAATCAGATATTTCAAATTAGATACTCTTTCTGCTACATCACACTACCTTTTATTCTACTCTGTATTAGAGGATTTTAAAAATATTTCAACTAAATTATAATCTTCCATTAATATGCTCAGCAGCACTTAGTATACAATCTTTCACTTAATCAATATCTTAGGAACTGAATGCATAGGATGTCTTATTTTCCCCCAACTAGAATGACAATCTGTATTCTGTCTCTGTAATCAGAATGAGCAGAAGACTAGACACAGGACAGGCTCCTACCTCAATGTCAAACTCAACTTCTCCTGGTTCACGAACTCTGTTGGGGTCAGAGCAAGGCTTTGCACGGGGCAGCTTTCGGGGAAATTCTAGAAAACAATGGAATGAACTTATCATGAAGCTAAGATTAGCATATGAGCCAAACATCCAGGGGAAAGAAAATAAGACTATAATTTTCCTCAAAGTAATGACCACAGACAACTAATTTAGGGAGTTTAGGAACTAGTTTATAAATAAATCTCTAGAGCAAAGGTTACATGGCAGCCTACAGAGCTGGTAAATCAGAAAGTCAGCAAGCTCAGGCCTAATGTCTGGAGTCTATCAAGGAGACCAAAAACAAATGGGGAATGAGCAAGGCAGGAAAGAGAAAACAGGTACACACTTGGTCTTATTATCAAGGTCGCCTTCTCCTTTCCCAGTCTCTCGTCAATCTGTAGTTCATCATCTGAATCCAAGCCAAATTCATCCTCCATCACCTGTTCTGCCACCATCCTAGCCTTGTCTGCCTTCTTCATGATCTTGGCTCGCCGAGACTTGGAAAAGGTCTTTACCCTCTTGGTACTAGAAAGAGAAGGAGAATATAAAAATAGTCATGCTCAATATTGTTATGGTGGCAATTCTCTCCAAATTAATCTACAGATTCAATGCAATCCCCATCAAAATCCATTTAGCGTTTTTGTAGAAATTAATAAGCTGATACTAAAATGTGTATGGGCATACAAAGGACTTAACATGGCCAAAACAATTCTGAAAAAGAACAAAGTTGGAGGACTTACACTATTCCATTGTAAAATTTACTAGAAAGCTACAGTAATCAAGGTAGTGTGATATTGGCATAAAGATAGACATACATCAATGGAACTGTGCTGAAAGTCTAGAACTAAACCCTTAAATTTATGGTCAACTGATTTCTGACAAAGGTGCTAAGACAATTCAGTGGGGAAAGGATGATCTTTTCAACAAATGGTGCTGAAATAACTGGACATCACATGCAAAGAAATAAATGTGGATTCTTACCTCACATCATACACAAAAATTAATTCCAAATGGATCATAGGTCTACAGGCAAAAGCTAAAACTATAATGCTTCTAGAAGAAAATATCTTTGTGACCCGGGATTAGGTAAAATTCAATACATTTGTGCTTCAGAAGACACCGTTAAGAAAATGAAAAGACAAGCCACAGACTGGGAATAAATATTTGCAGATTATTTCTCTGGAAAAGGATTTGAATCCAGAATATTTAAATAAATCTTAGAACTTTATAATAAGACAAACAAGCCAACTAAAAAAAAACGAGCAAAAGGTTTGAATAGACATTTCTTTAAAGGTGATATACAAATGGCCAATAAATAACCAACTGAGAAGATGCTCAACATCGTTAGTCATTAGGGAAATACAATTAAAATCACAATGAGATACCACTGTACATCCATTAGAATGGCTGTAATAAAAAAGACAGACAATAACAAGTGTTAACCAGTATATGGAAAAACTCATAATTGCTGGTGAGAATGTAAAATGGTACAAATATTTTGGAATAAATTTTGGCAGTTTTTAAAAAGTTAAATATAGAGTAACCATATGACCCAAAATCTCACTCCTATGTGAAAAATGAAAACATATGTCCACCCAAAAACTTTTATGTGAATGCTCATAGCACCATTATTCCTAACTGCCAAAGAGTGGAATCAATCCAAATGAACATCAACTAATGAAAAGATAAACAAAATGAATATCCATACAATAGAATACTATTCAGCAATAAAAAGTACCAATTAATAATACATACTACATCATGGATGAACCTCAAAAACATTATGTTGAGTGAAAGAAGCCAGACACAAAAGACCACATGTTGTATGACTCCATTTATATGAAATGTCTAGAATAGGCAAATCTATACAGACAGAAAGTAGATAGATTAGTGGTTGCTTGGGCCTCAGGAAGGGAACCTGGACTGACTATAAGTAGATATATGGGATCTTTTTGGGTGATAGAAATGTTCTAAAATTGGATTGTGGTGATGGTCACACATTCTTTAAATTTATTAAAAGTCATTTACTAGTACACTTAAAACGGGTTAATTGTACGGTTTGTAAATTTACCTCAAAAAAGCTGTTAAAAATATATAAAGCGTGAAAAAAAACTCACAAGTAGCTTAAATAATCCTGTTATACATGGTGAACAATATTAACCAGTACAAACTGCTAAAATAAACCTTACAGTAAAAGGAAACAAGTTTTTGGTAAATCAGAACACTTGATACATTCAGCAAATAGTCATCTGGAGAACTAACTTTCAGTGAATTGGTTGTCATTAAATTGGCGTTTTCTACCTCGTAGAATTGTTGGGAGGATTAAATGAGCTAATGCAGAGATTTACACATGGTTAGTGCCCAATGGTAGCTAACCTTATAATTAAGTTATTGGGGCCTCAGTTTCCACATTAGTAAAATAGAGATAGTAACACTGACCTTCAGGGTTGTCATGAGAACCAAATAAAATAAAAGTATATAAATAGCTAAGATAGAATCTGATACAGAGCAGCTCTGATACAGATACATCTGGAAATGGTATCTATTTATGCCCTGATCTTTTATTAACTTCTAATTATGAAAAATGTCAAACATATACAAAAATATAAAAGTGCAACGAATTCCCATGTACCTATCACCCAGTTAAGTTTCAGCAATTATCAACACACAGCCAATCTTGTTTCATCTACACCTCAGTCCTTGTAGAACAATGGATGATTTTGGAGAAAAGCCCAGACATAAGATCATCTGGTCTGTAAATATTTCTATACCCTGACTCTCTAGGTTCACTTAACAGCCACCTCTGGCAGCTGCAGGAGGTAATGGAAGCAGCACGAGAAAGACTGGTGGGGAAGGGGAAAATGTCTCATTGTTTCCTAAATAGCCATTACAGGTGGGACCTTTAGGACTCTCAATTTTCTCTTCCCCAGACACTAACCATGGGTTCTGGACAAAGGCAATGCTCAACAGTCTCTCTAATCCAGCGGTTCTCAACCTTCCTAATGCCGTGACCCCTTATACAATTCCTCATGTTGTGGTGACCCCCAACCATCAAATTATTTTCGTTGCTACTCTATAACTGTAATTTTGCTACTGTTATGAATCGTAATGTAAATATCTTTTTGTTTTCCGATGGTCTTAGGCGACCCCTGTGAAAGGATCGCTCGACCCCCAAAGGGGTCACGACCCACAGGTTGAGAACCGCTGCTCTAATCTTATGCTTTAGTAGCCAGGTTCTCAAATCCCAAGAATAGCTCTGCTGCTTTCAGAATCTGCCCTGCTCTCACACTTCCTTTTCCCTTATTTCCCAGACCGGTGGACCTATTATGCCCTCTCTTGGGATCTGAAGACAACCTTTTCCTACAAAAAGGCTATTAAGGTGTCCTTGTCACTTGTGTTCCCACACTATTCATACTCTGTACTTGGCTCTTGACTGATCCTGTCTCATGTTCTGAATGTCTAGATGATAACTCTTACTATCTTCTCCTGCCTTCCTACGTGTTTCAGGGTTTCCGATGACCCAGTCAGCTTCTGATCATACCCATGCCATCATCACTACCACCACTATCATCTTTCATTTTCAACTTCATCATTATATTTATGAGCTACCATTAATTAAGCATTTACTATGTGGCAGGCCCTGTGATAAGCACTTGACTTACAATATCTTATTTAGTCCTCCAACAACCCCAGGTAAGTTTTATCTATAGAATAGACATAATGAGGACACTGAGGCACACACAAGTTAGTTAACTTACCATGGTCACACATGAATACATGTCAGAGCTGGGATTCAAACTGGGGATTGTCTGATTCCCAAGCCCACGTTGTTTGTTGTGAATACTTTTATCTTATTAAAAATTTAATCTTATTAAGAAAAGGAATACATGCTCATTGTACAAAATTCAAATGCTACTGAAGTGAAAATTTCCTCTCCTGCCCCCCCATCCTACTTTCCAGAGATAACTACTGTTACAAGTTTGGTGTGACAAATATCAAATATATAACAAATATATTTATTTGTGTGAATGTGTATAAATATCTCTGGAAGGAAATCACTGACATTGGTTGTCGATGGGGAGGGGAATAGGGGAACAAGGGAACAGGGAGCGGTGGGAGCGAAATTTTGCATTATGTATTCTTTCACACTTTTTGAATTTTAAACTGTATAAATTAACTAAACCTTTTTGAAAAAATTAAATTAGAAATAAAGGGAAAAGTCTGTATGTTGCTTTTCTACACAAGAATACGTGTGCATGGAAGCATTTTTTAAATATTAAAATGGAACTATTCCTATATATTATTTTATAAACTGATTTTTTTCACTTAAGAATATATCTTGGCCAGCAGCCTGATTTTGAACTTCTAGCTTCCAGAACAGTAAGAGAATAAATTTCTGTTATTTATTTTTTTAAAAGAATATGTCTTAGACATCTCCCCATGTCAACAGATATTAAACTCATTTATTTTAACAGCTGCATGGTATTCTATTCTGTAGATGTACCATAATGTATTTATGAAACCCTTATTGATGAACATGTTTCCAATTCTATTCTAAACAATGATGCAGTGAACACTGAGCATTTCTCTTTACACACCTGTGCAAATATTTCTGCAAAATAAATTCCTAAAAATTGAGTCACAAAAGGTATATAAAAAACTAATGTGCTGAACCAGTATGTTATACTACCTCTTATACCTGCCAGTGGTTCTGAACCACTGACTTGCTGAAATTTCTAGAACTTATACAAGATTTTTCTCAGGATGGCCAATTATTATAGATTCCAGACCTCTCCCCTTACCCATCCTCAAATATTACCATGGTTCTCTGAACGAAGCAATGATATTGGATAATATAAAGATATTTCCCTAAATAGAGTCCTTCCCAGACCTGTGTTCCAGTCCCAGGTTCCAATTACATGCCCTGTGTTAGTGGCATGTTGCCACCAACAGTCCCAATATCTCTGTGCTACTTCTCTCAACCTCACCTGCCATTAGACATCAATAGGGCCAGCGGGCCCTCATTCCCATCAAGGTCCAAGTCGGGCGAGTCATCGTCTGAGTCATTCAAGCAGGTACCAGTGATGTTGAGCTGCAGAAGGAAGAGGCTCAGTTGTCATCTGTCTGGGACTCCCGTGTGAATCAGGATGGCCAGTTCCCTCCGGTTTCACTGGCTGAGTTCACTGTCAAAACCACCTGAACCAGTGTCTTCTGCTACACTGTCCCACCCTCCCACCCCCAAATGATCACAGGAGCAGGAGACTGAGAATGTATGGCTGGCTCAGGGAGAACCTATCAATCTTATAAAACATTTTCCCTAAAAAGACAGGGAAGCATCTTCACATGCCCATAGAGGGCACCACAATCTTGAAGCAAGGTGGAGCCCTGGAGGAGGGCTTTTCTCAAGGACCTGTTCAAGACTCCAACCTGACACTCATGTTTTCAAATTTCATTTGCACTCCAGCATTTCAAGATTCAGCTCATATCATGTTTTCTGAGAAGAGCTCCTGACCACTGCCCCTACCCAGATAGATTCATCCCCGCTCTGTGTCTCAGGTTCCCACACATACCCTTTGATTGTGGTAGCCACAACATTTCGTTGCACTCATTTGTTTTTATGCCTCTCTCTCTCACTAGCCTTCAGCCTCTTGAGGGTTACATCTACAGCACCTATCACAGTGCCCAGCATAGAGAAGGTCTCAATAAATGCACGTTAAATGAGTGGGACTGGTAGCCAAACCAGGGGCCCTAAGGGAGGTGGGAGAACAGGACAGTCTGTTCTTTTGATGCTTTTCTCTTCCAAGGGACCCAAGAGGGTTGAGCTGAACCCATGGGCCAGCACCCACCTTTGCTTTCTTGGAAGAGCCTGTCTTCAGTGCCTGATGATTGTGTATGTCCATGAGATTATAGCTCAATTGGCCAGCAGGCCCCAAGGCTGAGCTCTCCTTGCCCTTTTGCTCTGCCTTCTTGAAGAATTCCTTGGACTTCAGGTCTTTCTTCTTTGAACGACTTTTGGAGGGCAGTGACAGCCTGGGCATGGATACTGAAGTGGAATGGGTTGGCCTGGTTAAGGGAGTGGAGCCAGCTGGGAAGATCCTCTGTAGCCCAAAGATATTGCTCGTCTTCCCAACGTTCTGTTGGAAGATATCCTACAAGAGTATTAGTACATGAGGGGGTTAGAGCTTTACTCAAGGGTTCTCTCTATGCTAAGAGCAGAGGTCTGTTTATGGCACTGGTAGTACTGCCATGGAAGTGGCTTACAGACGCTCCACATATGCGCACCCTAGTTTTTGCACAATGAGTCATCAAGAATTTACAGGGTGGCATTTCTTTACCCAGCCACTGACAAGTAGGAAGACGAGCAGAGGAAAAGCCCCACTTACTCTCAAAACTGGAGAGAAAGGACTCCAGGAGCAGTTGACATGAGACAGAAAATAATTCAGTACTAAACTGTGTGGTTCCAACTCTAAGGACTGCAGGATTTGAGAGAAGGACAGAGGTTCTAGTTTTAATTCTGCTACTAGCTACTTCCGTGGCCTCAGGGAAGTGATCTGACCGCTCTAGGGCTCTGTTTACTCAGCTATAAAATTACAGAATTAGATTGCAAAGGTGGTTTTCAAAGATGCTCTGTGGCTTCTTTGAGTTTCTTGGGAGGAGCACTGGGGACTGGCAGGATGTGGAAGGCAAACAAGAGGAACAAGTGGAGCTCTAAGCCTCTCGCCTTCATCTTATTCATAGCAACTATGCTTTGACTGGTTGTATACATTTTGGATTTCCATGTAAAATCTCATTTGAAAGAAAGAATTCTATTGCTTTAAAATATTTAAAAGCCAATGGGCCAGATATGATCCATCTCTAAGTCCTCTTCCAACCAGCCCAAAGTTCTGCATATACAAAATTGGTTTAAGTGGGGAGAGCTAGTAAAGGGTTAGACCTTTTAACTACCTGAAGGATTCTGACAGATGGGAGTGAAAGAAAATGAGGTAGCAGGTGGACAATGTAAGCTATGCTGTAGGCAGTAAAACATGACACAAGTGGTGAGGCTAGAAGTCTAACTTCCCAGTAGCTCACTCTGACCATGCTTCAACATGGATTTAAAGCTTATATCCTGAATGCCAAATGGAACGTCATAGCTAAAGGAAAGTTTAAACTTCCTCAAGTCCAGTTCTCCTCTGGTGCCTCTGTTACTTCGCCAGCCCACACTGAGATCTGTCTTTGCTGCAAAATCTATTAATAACAATGGCTCTCATTTATTGAGTACTTACTCTGCCAGGCACTGTGCTAGGGGCTCTACATGCATTAGCTCTTAATCTGAACCATCTCTCTAATGTGGAGTGATCCCCACTTTACAGATAAGAATACTGAGGCTCTGAAAGGCTTGCAAGTGACAGAGCAGGAACTAGAATCCAAGTTTCTCTGAGTCTCTTACCACTACACCTTACTGCCTCGTGGTATATGCCACCTGTTGAAACATCTTCAACCTGAGGAGAACGGTCACTTTGTAGAATGCAGAGACTAAGTCAAAATATTAATAACAACAACTACTATGACCTCCACCACCCACCACCACCATGACCAACCATCAGAATTCACAGAGCACCTACTGTGTGCCAAGCACTATACTTAATGCTCAACGTGTATTACCTTATTTAATCCTTTTAACAATCCCTGAGTAGGTATAATTATCCCCACTTTAGAGATGAGATAACTGAGGCTCAGACAGGTTAACTTGGCTCAGGATCCTCTACTAGACTGTGAGTTCTTTGTGGGCAGGCATTGTATTATACATCCAAAGCACCTAGCCCAATGTGTGTCACACCAAGGCACATAATTATTTGAATGAATAAGTGAATCAATGAATTGGGTCCTTGGTGGGGTCTTCTCAACCCTTCCCCTGAGCTCTAATGTCAACTGAAGAGGTCTGACCTTCCACTTGAGCCTTGAGCCCTTCCCAAACGCCTCCCCTGCTCCCACACTTCTTACTTCCACCAGGCGGATCTCCCTAGCCAGATCTTTAATGAGCTGTACAGTCCGCACTGTCTCCGGGATCTCATCCTCGTGGTCTGGCAGAGCCTGTCAAACAAAAGGCATGAGGAATTGACCCACATATAAGGGTACCATGGCAATTCAATGGAGAAAGGGTAGTCTCTTTAACAAATGGCACTGGACTGATTAGATATCCATATGCAAAAAAAGAACCTCAATGCATATCTTGCACCAGACACACACACAAACTTAAAATGGACCACAGAACTAAAAGTCTAATCTAAAATTATAAACCAGATAGAAGAAAACAAAGGAGAAAATCTTTGTGACCTTGGGTTAGGCAAAGATTTCTTAGGACACAAAAAGCATGAACCATAATAGAAAAAATAGAAAAAAAACTCCGATAAATTGGACTTAATAAAAAAGAAAAGCTTCTCTTGGAAAAACACTGTTAAAACACACCACAGACTCACAGAAAATATATGCAAAAATATATCTGCTAAAGGACAGTGTCAAGAGGTGTGAGGAACTCAGTTGAGGGCTTGGACCATACCCCTCAAAAGATCCCTGAGGACATCCCAGCCTCTCCACTTATGAGGACAGGACTCACTGCTGAGCAGCGAGAGGCCCACAGCTAGCTCAACAGCAACCCAGGGAAAAACCTGTTGGTTGTCCTCTTTTAATTTGTTAGCAATCTTTTTGAGTCCTCAAGATTTACATGTTTATGTACAAAGATATCTCAGCTTTTCCTTTGTGATTTCTTCCATCAATTTTCACTTCTATATCCAGAGGATAAAACTTCCTCAGCATTTACTCCTTGTTTCCCATGGCTTTGTTTTCTTTTTCTTTAACTCTTTTAATCTCTCTGGAATTTATTTCGGTGGCTAGGCAAGGGTGGGGCCTAGAACCCATGTGACCCTGCTGATAAACTTAACAGCTCCCTCCTCTTAGCCCAGGGGCTCTGGAAAGGTGAGGGAACAAATGCCTCCCATGGAGGTTGCCTTCACTTCACAAAAGACTTCTTCCATAAGTGTGGGCTCCTCAGATCTGTGTCCTACTCTCCACCAGCTCCCTTTGGCCACACTGTTTGGGCCATCCCTTGGTCCCTGGAGCCATCCTGGTCCAGGGCATGAGTGCTTAGGACCCACCCTCTTCCTCCCCTTTTAGTGTTCCTGGCACAGAGTCACTTCATGGAGGTGTCAGAGATAAATCTCAAGGTAGTCACACCTGAAAGATGTAAAGAAATTGAATCTCAGGCTAAAGACCAGGTATAGGTGAGTCTGAGGAGCAAGAGAAGACACAAAACATGAAGTTCAAGGATATGTGAGGGGAAGGTTGGCAACAGGGAAAAGGAGAGATCACGCAAGTCAAGCCTGCAGTGGCTGAAAGGTTTCCTTAACCTTTTTACTGCATTAATTGATTTCAAGTTTGTTCTCCAAAATGTGTCAAAAATCCACAGAAAATAATTACAGTATTTATATTTTTACGTAAATACAGCTAAGGTGCTACATTTTATTAAAATAAATGATTAAAGTATAAAAATTTCCTATTCTTATTCATTCTTGAAAAACACAAAAGTATAGAAAAATGTACATCTGCTTTCCTAAACTTCCTTTCTAGAACACTGAGCTTGTGGGGTAAAGTTGAAAGCCATAGTCAGCAGCATGGAAACATTATTCAACTATACATGAACATCACAGCGAAAATGTTAAACCACTGTATGCAGGGGAAGGAGTCTAGAAAGACTATCACAAGTATAAAACAATATATTGATATTTCTTCTTCTATTTTTTGTGTTTCTTTAAATTGGCTTTTAAAAAAAATCAACATTTTGAGTAGGTAATCCATTCACATAGTTCAAAAATCAAGCAATATAAAAAGACATATATTGAAACGCTTCAATACATATCTGTCCCTGCCATCAGCCCCATTTAGGCCACCCCCACATGTAATCACTTTTATTAGTTTCTTCTGCATCCCTTCAGATTGTGTCTTCACATATAAATATAATTCTTGTTTTCCCCATTTTTACACATAACGTAATATACTATACACACAGTTGTACACCTATACTTAAATTCTGTAGATTTTTCCAAGTCAGTACATAGACAGCTTTCTTAATATCTTTTATAGCTGTTTAGTATTTAACTGGATAGATGGATATTGATATATTTCTAAAAAGCCATTTTGAGGGCCAGCCGAGTGATCCAGTTAGTTAAGAGCTCGCTCAAGAGTACACGCTCTGGGCCGGCCGAGTGGCACATTGATTAAGAACTGGCTTGGGATGCCGGAGGGCCCCGGTTAGGATCCAACACATGAGGGCCAGTGACACTGCCCTCTACAGCTAAGATGCTGAACAACAGCTCAACCTGGAGCTGGGCTGCCATGAGTTGCCAGGGACAGCATAGTCTGCAGCCCCTGCTGCAGTGGGTTGCCATGGGCTACCATGTGTAGCCAGCAGCCAGCGTGAGTGGCCATCCAGAAGCCAGCGACTGATCTGCCTCACCCGGGAAGAGCGCAATGATGGTGCCAGCTTGGGCCAGTGAAGCGACATCCTCCACAACTAGACTGAAGAACAAAACGACAGCAACTTGTCTGTTCCCCTCTCCCAATCCCCCAATTAAAAAAAAAACTTAAAAAAAATCAATAAAATATAAAAAAAAAGAAAGAGTGCAAGCTCTGAGCAACAGCGGTTCGAGTCCCGGCCAGAGCTGCGCTGCCAACAGGTGGCAGGATGGCTCAGCTAAAAAAAAAAAATTTAAAAATAAATAAATAAATGAAAAGCCATTTTAGCAGTTGCATCAAGAGTTTTACATTTTTTCAAATACTTTGATCCAGTAATTGCTCTTCTAGGATTCTATCCTGAAGAAGCAATCAAGAGATAAGAGAGGGCTGGCCGAGTGGCGCATTGGTTAAGAGCTGGCTTGGGACGCCAGCTCTGAGCAGCAGTGCCCAGGTTCGGATCCCACATGAGGCCAGTGACACTGCCCTCTACAGCTAAGATGGTGAACAACAGCTCGACCTAGACCTGGGCTCCCGTGAGTCACCAGTGATGGCGTAGGCTTCAGCCCCTGCTGCAGTGGGTTGCCATAAACTACCGTGTGTGGCCCGCAGCTGGCATGAGTTGCCAAGAGCCGCCAGGAGCAGCCATCCAGGCCCGGAGACCCATCTGCCTCACCCGGGAAGAGTGCAATGATAATACCAACATGGGCCAGTGAAGCGACGTCCTCCACAACTAGACTGAAGAACAAAAGGACAGCAACTTGTGTGTTCCCCTTCCCCAATTCCCCAACGCTGTTCCTGTCCTCCAATTCCCCAATAAAATCTTTTTTTTTAAATTAAGGGGCCGGCCGAGTGGTACGATGGTTAAGAACTGGCTTGGGATGCCAGAGGGCCCCGGTTCGGATCCAACACATGAGGGCCAGTGACACTGCCCTCCACAGCTAAGATGCTGAACAACAGCTCAACCTGGAGCTGGGCTGCGATGAGTTGCCGGCGACGGCGTAAGCTGCAGCCCCTTGTGGCAATAGGTGGCCATGGGCTACCGTGTGTAGCCAGCAGCCAGCGTGAGCGGCCAGCAGCCACAGTGAGGGGCTGTCTAGAAGCCAGCGACTAATCTGTCTCACCCAGGAAGAGCGCAATGATGGTGCCAACTTGGGCCAGTGAAGCAACGTCCTCCACAACTAGACTGAAGAACAAAACGACAGCAACTTGTCTGTTCCCCTTCCCCCAATTCCCCAATAAAAATCTTTAAAAAAATTTTTTTTAATTAAAAAATAAAAAAGAGATAAAGGACAAAGACTGATGCAAACAGATAGTCACTGCTTGATTTTCTATAACTACCCGCAAATGAATAAATAAAAAGGAAGCAGCAACAAACAAGTGGTTAGGTAAGGATAGTACATCCTTGGAAGAGAATATCATGTAACTATTAAATGTTTATGGAGAACTTCGGTGACACAGAAAAATTAAGATAAACTAACCAATTCAGATACAAAATTGTATGTACAGGGTGACATCAATTATGTTTTTAAATGCATATAAGAAAGACCAGAAGAAAATATACTCAAGTGTTAATGTTAATTCCTTGAGTGTTAAAATTACAGGTTATATTTTTCCTTCTTTATATTCTTCTGTATTTTTCTAATTCTCTAGAGTAAGTATGTATTAATTTTTATAATCAGAAAGTAAAATTTGAAAACATAATTCAAGTAGTCCTAGCCCAGTCCTCCACTCTAACACCAGGAACCCACAAGCCTCCTTGGTCTCTTCTGCCTCTCCAGAGCATCTACCCAAAGCCAGACCCTACGGAGGGCAGAAGAACTCTAGAGGAGGTAGGGAAATAAGTATATTTACTTCTTTCTTTGTCCAGGCTCTAAAGGCCAAGTTCAGGGCTTTGCCACCGTGAACCAGGTAGGAGGCAGGGTGTCTCCTGTTCTCTCGCAAACCTAAAAGGTGAAAGAGGAAGGCAGAATGTCAACAAAGCCAGGCAGGGAAGTGAGAAACTTGTTACTTTTTTCAGGCAACCAGAGAAAATGCTCAAGGTTCTAAACACAACTCCAGGTATCAGTTCTTATAAAAGTGTGCATTTAATGAGTACCTACTATGTGCCAGGCATTCGACATCTACTATCTCATTTAATCCTTATACCCCCACCCTGTAAGCCAGGTATCATTATCTTCATTTTATAGTTCAGGAAACTGAGGTTCAGAGAGGCAAAGAGACTTAACCAAGGGCACACACCTAGTAAAGTGCCAAAGTCAAGACTGAAATCATGTCCATCTGAATCCAAGGTCTGTGCAATTCCCACCACATTACTCTTCCTTTTGGGTTTCAAATGCAACACTCAGGAGGACCATGACTGCCATTTGCACAGATGCGAAGGGCCATTAATGCCCTTGTTCTAAGTTACTCCAGGGGGAGGTTATGACAGTCAATCAGATTTAGACTCAATAAAGAATTTTCTACTGAACTGAGTTGTTCAGAACAGGTAATAAGGAGCAGTCAACCACCCTCTGATTGAACACTTAAGTGACAGTCTGTCTAAGTGGCAGAATACGGGCTTCAGGTATTGGGTAAGAGACTGTACTCAATGGCCTCTGAGAGTCTTTGTAACTCTGAGATATTGATTCCCTCTTGCCAAGTCATCTTGAAGAATCTCATGTCTGAGCAAAGGAGCCACTCTATTTAGAGCAGACCAGGCAAGAGGAAACCCTGCAGGTTGGCTTCCACCTGGGCTGATACCCAGAACCAACCCAATGATGCCAGGATGGTCAGGACTGGGCCTTGTCCCTACGGGAAGCACATCCAGGAAACTCTGAGACTATTCACATTGAGTTTCTTACTTTAATTGTTAGGAAATAGGGATAATTGCATTGTGGTCCAATTTACTCAGCCACTTTTGCTAAATCAAAAAGTTAAAATATATGCTCTACCCTACATTATACTTAGTAAAAAAGCCAATCACAAAAGATCACATGCTGCATGATTCCAGTTTTATAGCATTCTTGAAATGACATAATTATAGAGATGGAAAATAGATCAGTGGTTTCCAGAAGTTATGGATAGTGCAGGGGGAGAGGGCAGGTGATATTCTATGTGGGTAGCACTGGGGACATAGATCTCTGAGGTGAGGGACTAGTACCGTGTGTTGAGATGATTGTTATGTGCACACACATGCACACATACATGCTCAGGGGATCAAGGGGAAAGGGACAGTTGGCAAAGGGCTTCATACCTCGAAAGATGTCCAGGATGTGCTTTCCCACATACCAACAGATGGTCTCAAAATTGGGGAACTTGAAGAGGTCTGCTGTGCTCAGCCGCTTTTCAATCTCATAGGCTCTGGAGGAAGTAGGCACAACAATAACAATTATCACAAGGATCCCGTTTACTGAGCACCTACTATGTATCAGATATTGTTCTGGATGCTTTATATCCATTATCTCTAATCCTCACAACTACCCTGTAAGACCCTACTTTATGGGTTAGGAAACCTGGGCTTAAAGCTTATGTGACTTGTCCAAAGTCACATAACTACTAAGTGAGGAAGAGGTATTCACCCTCAGACTGAATATCATCAGGAACCAGTATCCATTCCTTTCTGATCATCTTGCCTCCTTCTATGCTGCACTCCTCAATATACAGGAGAACCCAAGGACTCTAGCAGATGGGAATGGCCAATTCGGGATCACCACAGCCTCAGGACTCACTTGAGCTGCATTTCGATGTTAAGGCTGTGTAAGAAGTTCCCTCCAAAGGCAAGGCAGTCCACGGGAGTCAGCACAGCATGGATCCATCCTGCAGTGTAACAAGGCAAAATCAGAGCTGGAAGAGGGCCTTTCTTCCTCTGGACATCTCTGCTGCCCACTCAGCTCAAACACAACTCAGAGCAGTCAGGCTGGCAGTGACTCAGAACATTCTAAGTGCCTCTGACTCAGAACATTCTAGGTCCCTCCATTTTTCCAATACCCATCCTGTCCAAGTCTGCCATCATTATAACCCTGAACTGGACCAACCTACGGGGTCAATAAACTCCCACTTCCCTCTTGTCCACTTCAAAATATCTTTGTTGCCTCAACCATCCTCTCTCTTGTCCCTAAGAAGGGCATTATCTCCTTGCCATGACTACCCCTTCTAACTCTGCCCAAGATAAAAAAAAGAGTGTTTGTGTTAGACAGATCTGGGTCCAAATTCTGTTGTATTATAGCTAAATATCCACTTCACAGGTTGGTTGTAAAGCATGCACCTAAGTCGGAACTCTATTCGCCTTGCCCTTAGTCCTACCCTGCCTTCTGGGACCTTCTGATTTTTCTTCTTAAATCTCTCTCATATTCACCTTCTCCATCCATCCATCCTACCAATGCTTTGCTCAGACCCCTCATTATCTCTCATGGAGGCTACTTACAATAGCCTCCAAACTGGCTCCTCTACACCATTGGTTTTGAAAGTATGGTCCAGGGAATCCTGGGGGTCCCTGAGACCCTTCCAGAGCATATCTGAGGTCAAAACTATGCTCATAATAATACTAAGATGTTATTTTGTCTTTTTCACCCTCATTCTCTCACAGGTGTACAGTGGAATTTTCCAGAGGGTACATGATGTGATATCGCGACATGCAGAAGCAGATTTGAGGATCCAGTTTTTTTCTATTAACCCACACATTAAAAAGATTTGCAAAAATGTAAATGTCAATCTTCTCACTAAATTTTTTTTATTTGGAAATAGTTCTTTTTCTTTTTCTTTTTTTAAAGAAATTTTATTGGGGAACAGTGTGTTTTTCCAGGACCCATCAGCTCCAAGTCAAGTAGTTGTCTTCAATCTAGTTGTGGAGGGCACAGCTCCTTGGCCCATGTGGGAATCGGACCGGCAACCTTGGTGTTATGAGCCTGTGCTCTAACCACCTGAGCTAACCGGCCATTCCAAAAGTAGTTATTTTTCATAAAAATTGTTACACTAATATGCAATGAGTTTATTAAGGTTATTTTTCAATTGATTAATAAATATTTTTTAAATTTCTGTTATAATTTATAATATGGCAAATATTAATAAATATAAACAAAAAAATAAAAGCTCTTTTGGGTCCTCAATAATATTTAAAAGTACAAAGGGGTCCTGAGTCCAAAGTCCTTGTTTGCAAACCATGCTCAACACCAACCTCAGCCTCCAAAATCTATCTTCCACATCCCAACACAAAAGTATTATATCTACAATACAAATCTACACATATCATCCCCTGCTTGCAACTCTTCAATGAAATGTCCATCTATAGGAGAATGGATAAATTGTTGTATACTCATACAGTGGAATACTGTAAAGCAAGTAAAATGAATGAACTGCAGCTACATGTATCAACATGAATCTCACAATCATAATGTTCAGAGAAAAATGCAAGTTGACAATAATACATCTCTAATATGATGATTCCATTTATATAACACTCAAAAATATGTAAAACAATTGCATAATAAGACATGCTAGATAATAAAGGGATAAAAATGCATGAGAATTATAATCACCAATTTCAGGACAATAGCTGGCTCTGAGAGGGAAAAACGGGAATGTAATTGAGAAGAGGTACACAGGAGGCTTCAAACATATTTGTAATACTTTATATTTTAGGTTAGGAACACATAAATATTCATTATTCTTTGTAACTTTTGTTACATCTGAAATAGTTCATTAGAAATTAATACGAACTTTTAATGGTCTGCAGTCACCTATGGGGTAAGTTCAGCCTGCCTACCTTTTCAGCTTCATCTATCTGATCCCAGCCCCTGATTTTAGGGTCCAGTATACATAAACTGCTTCACACAACCTTGCTCTCTTTGCTTATGCTTTCCCTACGTCTGAGATGTCTTTCTTTCCTTGGCCAGTCCCTACTTACCCTTCAGGTGTCACTCTTCTGAGAAGATTTTCACAAACCTCTGTGTAGACTAAATGCTCTTCTCTGTGTTCCCAAAACTTCTGGTGAATACCTTTATTGTACCTATTGGAACATTATACTGAAATGGCCTATTAAACTTTTGTCCCTAGCACCTAGCCCAATGCTGGGGCAGACAAAGACACTCAATTCTTGTACAACTAAGTAGACTGTACCAGTTTATGGGAATTTCTACCAAGGTGCAAATTAACCCAACTCAAATCTCTGTCAGGAAAATTCAGTTCACCAAACAGTTTCTAGGTGTCCACTGTAGAAAAGGCATTATGCTTGGGAATATAAAACTATAAAAGAGGGCTGGCCGAGTGACGCAATGGTTAAGAGCTGGCCAGGGGACCCCGGTTTGGATCCCACATATGAGGGCCAGTGACACTGCCCTCTACAGCTAAGATGCTGAACAACAGCTCAACCTGGAGCTGGGCTGCTGTGAGTTGCCGGCGACAGTGTAGGCTGCAGCCCCTGTGGCAGTGGGTTGCCATGGGCTACCATGTGTAGCCAGCAGCCAGCGTGAGCAGCCATCAGCCACAGTGAGCGACCGTCCAGAAGTCGGTGACTGATCTGCCTCGCCTGGGAAGAGTGCAATGATGGTGCCAACTTGGGCCAGTGAGGCAACGTCCTCCACAACTAGACTGAAGAACCAAAAAAACGACAGCAACTTGTCTGTTCCCCTTCCCGCAATTCCCCAGCACTGTTCGATCCCCCCAATTCCCCAATAAAAAAATCTTAAAAAAAAAGATAAGTGAAAACAAACAAACAAAACTATAAAAGAGAAAAGCAGATGGGTATGGGGGTTGGGGTGACTTGCCTCACCATATATTAAATATTCAACAAATCCAACCAATGTAACCAAATCAATATGGTATTGATATGTGAATAAAGAAACAGGCCTGTGCAACAGAAAAGAAAATCCAGAATTATACAATATAATGTTAAATAAAGATGTTAGAATTATATAACAAGAATTTTAAAGGAGTCATCATAAAACTACTTTAATGAACAATTACAAACATACTTGAAAAAAGAAACAGAAAGAGAAAATATAAATAAGAAACAACTGGAAATTTTAGAACTGAAAAATACTGTATCTGAAATAAGTAACGCAATGGATGGACTCGACAGAAGAATGGAGATAATGGAGCAAAGAATTAGAGAACTTGAAAATAGAACAATATGAAGTGCCCAATATGAACAAGAGAGAGGAAAGAGGCTGACAGAAAAATAAATGCAGGGACCTGGGACTACAACAAAATATGTAACATTCATATAATCAGAGACCCTGAAGAAGAGAAGTTAAAGTGTGGGGTTGAAAAAGTATTTGAGGAAATAATGGCTAAAGATATCAACCTACACATTCAAGAACCTCAGTGAACACATACAGTATAAACCAAAGAAATCCAAGCAAAGACACTGTTAAAAACTAAAGAAAAAATATTGAAAGTAGCAAAACATGACACATACAGGGGAGAAACAATTTGAATGACAGTTGAAATCTCATCAGAAACCATGGAGGCTAGAAGGAAGCAGCACAACATTCTTCAAATACTAAACGGAAAGAACTATTGCGGCAGAATTCTATATCCAGCAAAAATATCCTTTAGAATTGAAAGGGAAATCAAGACATTACAGATAAAGGAAAACTAAGAGAATCTGTTGCCAGCAGACCTACCCTGAAACTGTAAACACAGAGGAAATGATAAAAGAAGAAATCTTAGAATACTCGTAGGAAGAAAGAGGAGTAAAAATATAGGTAAATACAATAGACTTTCCTTCTCTTGGGTATTCTAAATTATGTTTGACACTTGAAACAAAAATTAAAACACTATGTGACATGGTTCTCAATGTACAGAGGAAACATTTAAGAAATACATTATAGGGCCGGCCGAGTGGCGCATTGGTTAAGAGCTGGCTTGGGACACCAGAGGGCCCCGGTTCGGATCCCACATATGAGGGCCAGTGACACTGCCCTCCACAGCTAAGATGCTGAACAACAGCTCAACCTGGAGCTGGGTTGCTGTGAGTCGCCGGTGATGGCGTAGTCTGCAGCCCCTGCTGCAGAGGGTTGCCATGGGCTACCATGTGTAGCCAGCAGCCAGCGTGAGTGGCCAGCAGTCGCTGTGAGCGGCCGTCCAGAAGCCGGCGACTGATCTGCCTCACCCGGGAAGAGCGCAATGATGGTGCCAACTTGGGCCAGTGAAGCAACATCCTCCACAACTAGACTGAAGAACAAAACGACAGCAGCTTGTCTGTTCCCCTTCCCCCAATTCCCCAGCGCTGTTCCCATCCCCCCAATTCCCCAATAAAAATCTTTAAAAAAAAAAAGAAATACATTATAAATGGGAAGGGTAAAGGCACATGAACAGAAGGAAGGTTCCAACACTTCCCTCAAACTGGTAAAATGTCAATTAAAATGTCAACACCTGTAGACTGTGATAAAGATAGATATAGATACATAAAATAAAACTAGAGTAACCACAAAAACCTATACAAAAACTGAAGCTATAAATTCATATAGAAATTCAAGGAGCCCAGAATAGCCATAACAATCTTGAAAAAGAAAAACAAATTTGGAGGGCTAACACGTCCTGATTTTAAAACTTACTACAAAGGTACAATAATTGAGACAGTGTGATACTGTCATAAGGGTAGACATATAAAACAACAGAATATAATTTAAAGTGCAGAAATAAACCAATACATCTATGGTCTTTTGATTTTTTTACAAAGGTGTCAAGATAATTCTATAGGGAAAGAGTAATCTTTTCAAGTAGTTCTGGGACAACTGGACATCCACATGCCAAAGGATGAAATTAGACCCTTACCTCACACCATGTACAAAAATTAAGTTGATGTGAATGAAAGACCTAAATGTAAGAACTAAAACTATAAAACTCTTAGAAGAAAACACAAGTATAAATCTTCACAACTTTGAATTAGGCAATGGTCTCTTAGATATGGCACCAAAAATAGCAGCAAACAAAAAATTGATAAACTGGACTTCGTGCTTCACAGGACACTATCAAGAAAGTGAAAAAGACAACTGTCAGAATGAGAGAAAATATTTGCAAATCATATATCTGATAAAGGTCTAATATCCAAAATATATAAAGAATTCATACAATTCACAATACAAAAACAAATTACCAAATTAAAGAATGGGCAAAGGTTTTAAATAGACATTTCTAAAAAAAAATACAAATGTCCAATAAGTACATGGGAAGATGCTCAGCATCAATAGTCATTAGGGAAACACAAATTAAAATCTCAGTGTATACCACTTCACATCTGCTAGGATGGCTATAATCATAAAGACAGACAAGAACAAGTAACGGGGAGGTTGTAGAAATATTGAGACCCTCATAAATTGCTGGTGGGAATGTAAAATGATGCAGCTGCTTTAGAAAGCAGTTTGGCAGTTCCTCAAGAAGTTAAAGAGTTATATGATTCAGCAAATCCTCTCCTAGGTATATACCCAAGAGAACTGAAAATGTATGTTAACATAATAACTTGCACATAAATGTTCATAGCAGCATTATTCATAATAGCGAAAAAGTAAAAACAATCCAAATGACTATAAAATGATGAATGGAAAAGCAAAATGTGGCATGCCCATACAGTGGGCTATTATTCAGCCATTTAAAGAATGAAGTGCTGACACATGTTATAACATGGATGAACCTTGGAAAGAGTATGCTGAGTGAAAGAAGCCAGACACAAAAGACCACATATTGTATGACTCCATTTATATGAAATATTCAGAATAGGCCAATCCATATACAAAGAAAGGTACAAAAGTGGTTGACAGAAACTGGGAGGACGAAGGAATGGGGGGTGACTAATAAACACAGGGTTTCTTTTTAAAGTGAGGAAAATTTTCTGGTGTTAGATAGCCGTGATGGGTGCACAACTTTGTGACTATTTAGAAAAAAACTGAACTGCACCCCTTAACATCGTTAAGTTTTATGGTATGTGAACTGTATCTCAATTTTTAAAGCATATTTAACTAAATGAAAATACAACATGTCAAAATATGTGACATAGCTAAATCAGTACTGAGGGGGAAACTGATAGGACTAAATGCTTACATTAGAGAAGAAGGAAAATCTAAAATAAATAATCTAAGCTCCTGTCTCGACTGGAACAAGGAGAGCAAAATTAACCTAAAGCAAGCAGAGGGAAGAAAAAACAAAGATAAAAGCAGAAATCAATGAAATTGAAAACAGAAAGACAATAGAGAAAATCAATGAAACAAAAAGTATTTCCTCGGGGTGGCTGGTTAGCTCAGTTGGTTAGAGGGCAGTGCTCATAACACCAAGGTTGCCGGTTCAATCCCCACATGGGCCACTGAGATGCACCCTCCACAACTAGATTGAAGGCAACTACTTGACTTGGAGCTGATGGGTCCTGGAAAAACACAGTTCCCCAATCAAAAAAATTTAAAAATATTTTCCTAAAAAGTTCAATAAAATAGGCAAACATCCATTAATATTAACACAGAATAAGAGAGAAGGCACAAACAACTAACATCAGGAATGAAACAGAGGATCTCACCAGAGAACTGGAAGACATCAAAAGGATAATAAAGAAGTACTGTGAACAACTCCACACACCCAAATTTTACAAATTAGATAAAATTGATCAATTCCTTAGAAGCATACACTATCACAACTCACCTATTATAAAACAGATAATCTGAATAGCCTAATAAAGTTAAAGGAAATTGAATGCTAATTAAAAACTTCCCCCAAAAGAAACCTCCAGGTCCATGAGATTGCACTGGAGAATTCCACCAAATGTTTTAAGAAAATTTAACACTAACTCTGAAATCAAGAAATTAAGAAATCAAGAAAAATCTAAAGAAATGGAGAAACATACTGTGTTCATGGAAGACTCAACATAGTAAAGATTGAGACAACCGGGGGGGACGTTTTCAAAACACATACACTCAGATCCCACCCCAGACCTAGAATGTCATAATCCTAGGCATGTATTGTTTAGGGGGGAAAGCCCCACCCTCACCCCAGGTCATTCTGATTTATAGCCTACAATGCCTGCCTTCCAGTCACTCAAAGTTACAGGGCTTAGAGTCCTGTTCTCTGTATGCCCACCAAGTCGCCATCAGGCCACTGCAAAAAAGTCCATCAACCTCCTCCTGGACCTCCCCACCTGCAGCCTCCCCAAGTGACCATGCTGCCCACTGACCACCATGTGAATTTTCTTGAGGTCCAGTTCTGCACCTTCAGCTAATATGAAAGGGATATCCCACATAATCAGATCAACGAATTACATGAAGGGGTTGGCCCTGGTGTCATAAGCTCCCTTCCTCATCCCGACCTCCTCAAACGCTCCCAGAGGGACCCAGGGAAGACCTGTAGGAATGAAAAGTGTCTGTCCTTGCTTCACAGAACACTTGTAGCACTTGTCCACCTGGTCCCCAAAGAACATCTCATCCTGGTTAGAGGAGCTGCTCCAGCACTCAAAGAGAGTCAGGTTGGCATTTGTTGGGCGGATCAGGTAGAAGATCTTCTCACCCTGAAACAAAAAGAGATTGAAGTGCCAGAAATATCACGTGTTTCCAGAAAAATCCTCCAGAGGTTCTCCAAAAGAATCTTCTCTCTCCCATGCTCCAAGAGCATGTAGTATGCCAGAATTCTTTCCCAAATCCATCCACGAATCGTTTTTATGTGGACTTGGAAAACTTCAAAAGGTGCTTTTGCACACTGCATTTTTAAGCTCTATAAGATTGACAAAAATAATTTGGAAAGGGTATTTCAAACAAAATTGTTCAACTTAGCACAAATGTACACCAAAGGCACCTATTTTAGATGCAATGCCAAATGAAAAAGTGGACTCTATAGATGTAAAGATCAATACTACTAGCCCTAGGAGAATTTAAGGCCACATTACCAATGAGGAAAAAATTGAATTTGCCTTTAAATGCCATTTACAGAGAGTGCTCTTTCTCACACCTGCCATCAAAGCTAATAAAAGTTTAAAAGTTCAGTAATCGCCCAAGGACTTCTGGAAGATTTTATGTTATGTGATTATATGTTAAAAGAACATTTTATTTCCTAATTATGTTTTGCCTGAAAAATCACCAGATAGATAATTTGGCACAAAAGAAGCAAAAACCCACTAGCACAAAAATATCCCCAATCCACAGCTTGATTAGTTTAACCATTATTTTATGATAATAAATTTCAATGTAGAAAAGCAACACTAGAAATTATCTATTGTACAACTGGAAAAATTTGAATCAGATTAATACTAATGTAGATTAATAGTATTACATCAATATTAATTTCCTGATTTTGATAACTATACTGTGGTATATAAGACAATGCCTTGTTTTAAAGAAATATACACTGAATTATGAGATAAAGGGACACCATGCCTGCAACTACTCTCAAATGTTTCAGAAAAAAAATATAAAACCATTTTATTATGTTTGCTTTACAGAAAGAGAGAATATAATAAAAAGGTAACATTTGTAGGAATGAGGGAGAAGAAGAAGGGACGAGACAACATAAATTGGTAACTACAATATGGCCTCAGGGATAGAAAAGACAGTCTGGGGACTATAATCAATAACATTGTAAATACTTTTTTGGGGGCAAGATGGACTCATGTCTTGTTAAGGAGACCACTTCATGGACGGTGTAGAGGCCTGACCACTGCACTATACATCTGAAGCTGCCATTCAATAATATTATATGTCAACTATAATTTAATACATATTTAGTCACGGAAGGTGAAGTACAGTGTGGGAATGGAGTCAATGGAATTGTAATAGATATGTATGATATCGGGGGTGGGGGGGCAGTAGATGGGGGGTTGTCACTTTGTGAGGGGTGAGGATAACTATTGCATTGTTTTGTACACCTGAAACTAATAATAATTTTTTTTAAAAGGTAACATTTGGGGAATCTGAGTGAAGGGCACACAGAAATTCTTCCCATTTTTGAAAATCTTCTAATTAATAGAAATAAATTTCTATTTACACAAATAAATTATTTAAAAATAAATAGTTAGGGGCCGGCCGAGTGACTCAGTTGGTTTAGAGTTAGCTTGGGAGTTGGAGCTCCGAGCGGCAGAGCCACCAGTTCGGTTCCCACCATGGACCAGTGACGCTGAGCCCTCTATAGCTAAGATTGTGAACAACAGCTTGACCTGAAGTTTGGCTGCCATGAGTGGCCAGCGATGGCGTAGGTTGCAGCCCCTGCTGCAGTGGGCTGCCATGAGCTACTGTGAGTGGCCGGCAGCGAGCATGAGTGGCCGTCCAATGGCCGGTGACTGACTGCCTCAACCTGGGAAGAGTGCAATGATCATAATACCAACATGGGCCAGTGAAGCGGTGTCCTCCACAACTAGACTGAAGAACCAAAAAAAAAGACAGCAACTTGTCTGTTCCCCTTCCCCGATTTCCCAATAAAATCTTTAAAAAAAAATAATACAAAAGTTAAATCTAACATTTGCATAATAGCACTTTCATTTACACACTCTGATTTCTTCATGATAAACCAATGGAAACAACTATTTCAGGATTGGTGATCATTTGGACAAGAGCCATATTCAAGTTTTCTGCTCTTTCCTTGGCATTTCTGATAAGAAAACTAAATAGTATGAACAATGGTGGAAAGCAATCAAAATTACTTAAGAATTTGTTTTCCAGACCTCAAAACTCCTTTACAGTCATTGACAATCAATATGCTGATTAAACAATTGTTACAACCTCAAAAGGGAAACTATCTATAGGAAGGCTGACATTAAAACAAACTTCTCATATGTTGATCTATCCTGATGGTGGTGGCAGTTATGCAACTATATACAAGTGTCAAACTTATCAAACTATACACTTAAAATGGTTAATTTTATGGTATATAAATTATACCTCAATAAAGCTGGGGGAGGGGAAGTTTCTCATGTTACCAGGAATTTCTGCAGCAAATATGGACATTTCCATACACAATGGTAGGTGTACATATTGGTTCAATTAAGAAGATAACAGGTGGGGGCCGACCGAGTGGCTCAGTTGGTTTAGAACTCTCTCAAGAGTGCGAGCTCTGAGCAACAGGGTCGCCGGTTCGATCCCCGGCCCAAGCTGAGCTGCAGCTGAACTGGGGTCACCGGTTCGATCCCCGGCCCAAGCTGAGCTGCAGCTGAACTGCCAACAGGTGGCAGGATAGCTCAGCTAAAAAAAAAAAAAAAAAAGATAGTCCAAGAAGATAACAGGTGGAGAAAAAACATTTTCTGTTATTCAAAAAAATGTTAAGCATCAAAACTGTAGAGGCATTTTATATGGCATATCACTAAGTGCCCAGCCCTGATAGAGCAGTTATATGAAAATGTTACCCAAATAGAATCCGGGAGGCAGGTAGGCCTCAGCAGCCTGTTTTGTGCTGCCACTTGAAACAAACAAGGAGGTCCAAGGCCTAGCTGCCTCCAGAAGCCATACCCATTCCTACCTTGAGCACATGGTACCAGACCGAGGTGCCGCCAAAGTCAATGTGAAAGTCTGTATAGCTATCCCGCACGCTCATGAGGCAGTACTTCTGCACATTGGGCCTCTCAAAGATACACTCCTCCGGCCACAAATTCTCCACCCATGAGAGCTTCCGAACAATCTTGGGTGTCTCCACAAGATTAGAAAGCCTAGCAAGGGATGAAGAGCCAATGTCAGCTGCTTGGGAACTGTGGTTCAAGTCTGAATAAAATGCCCCCCATCCCAGTGAGAGTCACATAAGACAAAGCTGTTCCTCCACAGAATCCCCAAGGGCACATAGGACATTTATTTCTGTAAGTCCGGTCAGCATCATCATTCCACTCAGCTCTAGAAGTCCCAAGTCCCAGCACCCCAGTCAAAGGTGATCATTTCCTCTTCTAAATGCTCATACTCCCCCAATCAGGGCCCACTCACTTGGCACTTGGTTAATAACAGTTATTGTATTGTCTCCATCTCATAGTGTGTTCTTTACGGGGAACCATCAGAGAAATCTCTCCAGGCTCAGTTCCAGGTAAAGATGTGTTTCTCCTAAACATCTAGTTGTTTTTATCCTATGTGAAACCACAAATCCTGTAATACTGTATTCCCTTCTTTGTTCTGACCTTCAGGAAATTCAGTGAAAACTCTACAGCCCTTCTCCACCAACTATCCAGACATTCATACATACATTTTGTGTGCAGATTACCAACCAGATGTAGCCTATTTTCCCACCTTTATTATCCTTTTATTCTAATTTTCTCTTTTTTCCCCCTCTCTGCATCTCTGTAAGCTACTGCAAATAGTCTTTCAAGATGAAGTGAGGTATAAACAAACATAGTTTTTAAAAACACCTTCAGGTTGTTTACTTTGCATGTTAAACCCTACAGCAAGGGTTGCAATATTGTACTATAGTTATTGTAAGATGTTGCCATTGAGGGAAACTGGCTGAAGGATACACAGGACTTCCCTGTACATTTTCTGCAATTTCCTGTGAATGTATAATTATGTCAAAATTAAAAATTAAAGAAGTAAACAATTAGACAGTAAGCTTCCTAAGTGCAAAAGGATATGTTATGATTTTTTGGAATCTCCCATGGTTCTGAGCACAGAGAAGACTACATATATCTATTGAGTGCATGGGCCGAGACAGAATCATTGAAAGGTTATAAAAGCTTTTTTCTTTTTTTAAATATAAGAAACCTTATCCTTAGAGAAACTACTTGGGGTTAATTTTAGTAAATGTATTTCCAGGAAGAGAGAACCTATCTTGGGAGTTAAACAAGTGACCATGCCACATTCTGAATACCAGGCAAAGGTCTAAGAAAGCTGTTCTAGTCTTGAAGGAGATAAAAATTAATTAAAATTGCTAATGTATAATCAATCTATCCAATGCTAGAAACTGTAGAGGAAAAATATGATTTGGTTGTTATAATGTGAGCAGTTACCCTAGAGAAAAGTATAAACCAGCTCCCCACCCCAAAGAAAGAAACCACCAGGAGGAAGGGAAAGTAACACTAACATATCCTCAGTTTATCACAAGTTCCAGGCATTTGTCAGACTTTTTACTCACCCCTGCCCCTCCTACCTGGTATCGGAGAATTCCAAACTAATGACATTGAGGACTTTCTCTCTCTTCCCGCTGTAATAATATTTCACAAAATCACCGAGTTTCATTTTGCAGTCAGCCTGGCGGGTCACATCAATCACATCAATCTCTTTGTCAGAACCTGGAGTAAAGAGACGGGTTCTGTACCAAGATGTCTCAGGGACTGGGGAAGAGTCTCTCATCCCCTCACCAGTCCTTAGAACGGTTTTACACTCAAAACCTCTCTCCTCACACTGTATTTGTATGTGCATGCTTGGGAGGTGGGGAAAGAATCCCTCACACTCTCCTTTGACCTATGTGCCAGGTCCAGGCCTGCTAGGGCAACAGAATTGCCTGACACACAGCCTCACTCACAGTACAGTCCACCTGCCTGGGCCCTGCTTCCTCACTTCTTCTCTTCCTAGCCCCCAAAAGACAATTGGCATGTGAGGGCAAAAGCCAAAGGCTTTCTCATCTCAACAGAGGACAGAGAGACCACCATGATCTCTGGAATTCCCAGGTAAAAAATAGGGCTCAGCCTGGGGTTTTATGGTCTATTAGGGAAAAAAAAGGTAGAGAAGACCAGGATTTTGGTTCTAGCTTTGCGAAAGAATGACTCTGGGCAAGGCACTTCATCTCATATTCTCAAGATGACTAGATAAAGAAAATGCAAAAGGTAGACTGGAGGGAAAGGGTCACAGGTCCTGATGGTAGTAACCAATATCACAGTTAAGAGGGTTTGTGTTCCTTACCAACATAATGCTCCACATCCCTCACAGTGAATGATGGTGAGGGTAGTGTCATCCCCAATCCATCCTTCTTCAAGACTAGGATGGGCACACTGAAGCTATTCTCTTCCAGGAATTCCACAGTCAGTTGACTTCCAGTGGGCTTCAGAATCACTTCATCTGAGCTGTAGACCACATGAGAGAAAGCCTGAGGCCCAGAGGCCCTGCCACTGAACGCCTCAGTGGATGCTGCCACTCACCCAAGTGTAGGGGTCTTCCTGAGGGGACCTAAGGTGGGCTGGCATAAGCTCTAATGGCATAAACTCCATGTACCAGGGAAGAAAGGACCTATACAAGGCAATAAGCCAGGTCACTGGAATAGGTAGGAAGCTTAACCTAGGGCATCCCATCAATAGGGTGCTCTGCTCCAGATGACAAAGGAAGAAATCAGTCAACAGCCTGCCCAGGAAGAAAAGAAATATCTGATAAGTTTAGCTGATTTACTCTAACCCAGGGAGGAATTGCCCCATTTAAAATATTGGCAAATATTTTTTGATTGGACTTTTTTTTTTTTTGTTGTTGAGTTGTATGAGTTCCTTATATAGTTTGGAGATTAGCCCCTTATTGGAGGCATTGTTTGCAAATATCTTCTGCCATTCGGTTGGTTGCCTCTTTATTTTGTCAATGGTTTCTTTTGCTGTGCAGAAGCTTTTTAGTTTGATATAGCCCAATCCTTTACTTTAGCTTTTATTTCCCTTGCCTTTGAGGTCAAATTCATACGGTTATCTTTGAACCCTGAATAGACATTTCTCCAAAGGGGACATACAGATGGCCAACAGACATATGAAAAGATGGTCAACATAACTAATCATTAGAGAAATGCAAATAAAAACCACAATGAAATATCACCTCACACCTGATAGAATGGCTATCATCAACAAGACAAATAATAATAAGTGTTAAAGACGCTGTGGAGAAAAAGGAACCCTCATACATTGTTGGTGGGAATGCATATTGGTGCAGGCAGTGTGGAGGTTCCTCAAAAAATTAAGAATAAAATTACCGGGACGGCTGGTTAGCTCAGTTTTTTAGAGCACAGAGCTCATAACACCAAGGTTGTCAGCTCAATCCCCACATGGGCCACTGAGATGCACCCTCCACAAGTAGACTGAAACAACTACTCAACTTGGAGCTGATGGGTCCTGGAAAAACACACTGTTTCCCAATAAAAAAAATCTATTAAAAATATAGAATTAACATATGACCCAGCAACCCCTCTTCTAAGTATCTACCCAAAAAAGTCTGAAAACATTTATCCATAAAGACATATGAGTATGTGCTCCGATGTTCACTGCAGCATATTTACAGTGGCTAAGACATGGAAACAACCAAAGTGTCCTTCGATAGACGACTGGATAAAGAAGATGTGGTATACACAATGGAATACTACTCTGCCGTAAGAAAAGATGAAATAGTGCCATTTGCAACAAAATGGATGGATCTAGAGATTATTATGCTAAGCAAAATAAGTCAGACAGAAAAAGTCGAGAACCATATGATTTCACTGAAATGCGGGATAAAAACTGAAAGCAACAAAAGAACAAGACAAAGAAACAAAAACTCATAGACACAGACATTAGTTTAGTGGTTACCAGAGGGTAAGGAGGGAGAGGTGATAGATGAGGGTAAAAAGGGTCAAATATATGGTGATGGAAGAACTGACTGGGTGGCAAACACACAATGTGATATACAGATGATTACAGAATTGTACACTTGAAACCTATGTAATTTTACTAACCATTGTCGCTCCAATAAATTTTAATTAAAATATTCAAAAAAAAATATTGGCTAATACAAAGAAAAGAGTGATAAAAAAATGACAGCAATTTTTACAACCACTTTCTCAACATGTGTACTTAGTTAACTACAAAACCGGAGTTTTGGGGTTTTTGTTTTGTTTTTTAAATCACGCTGGAGAAAAGATAGACTACTTAACAAGTTGTGTGGGGATAAACATCTGGAAAAATATCTATTCACTCTTTACATAACTCTAGACAGATCAAATATTAAATTGTAAAAAATAAAGCCACAGAGTAGTAGAAAAAATATGGGAGAGACAAGGCTCAGTATTCATTAAAAATAGTAATAAGGGGCCGGCCGAGTGGCACGTTGGTTGAGTTGGCTTGGGATGCCAGCTCTGAGCAGCAGGGCCCCAGTTGGGATCCCACATGAGAGCCAGTGATGCTGCGCCCTCTACAGCTAATATGGTGAACAACAGCTCGACCTGGAGCTAGGCTGCCGTAAGTCGCCGGTGGCGGCGTAGGCTGCAGTGGAGCTGCAGTGGTCTGCCATGAGCTACCGTGAGCGGCCGTCCAGTGGCTGGCGACAGATCCGCCTCACCCTGGAAGAGCACAATGATAATACCAACATGGGCCAGTGAAGCAACGTCCTCCACAACTAGACAGAAGAACAAAAGGACAGCAACTTGTCTGTTCCCCTTCCCAGATTCCCCAGTGCGTTCCCCTCCTCCAATACCCCAATAAAATCTTTAAAAAAATAGTAATAAACACATTGTCTAGTGGGAATGTGAAATGGTATATCCATTTTGGTATAATTTGGCAATATTTATAAACATTTTTAAAGCACATATTCTTTGACCTAGCAATTTCACTTTTAGGTCGTAAATCTACACATATACTCACCTACATATGCAAAAACTTAAGTAAAAAGACATTCACTGAAGGGTTTTTTCTAATAGCAAAATACTAGAATTGATTTAAATGTTTGTCAGTAGAGGACTGGTTAATTATATAGTCATACAGGGCCGGCTGAGTGGCTCAGTTGGTTAAGAGCTCGCTCAAGAGTTTGAGCTCTGAGCAACAGCGGTTCGAGTCAGCCCGAGCTGAGCAGCCGCTGAGCTGCCAACAGGTGGCAGGATGGCTCAGCTAAAAAAAAAAAATTATATAGTCATACAATGAAATACTACTCATCCATGAAAAAGAAAGAAGAACTTTTGTATGTGGTGCTACGGATTGATCTCCAAGATATATAATTCAGGTTTAAAAAAAAAGGAAGATGAAGAATAATATAGTGTGTTTCTATTTGTATTTTTTAAAAAACAGTGATACACACACACAAGACACATGTGCTTGTATAAGCAATAATTATTTCTGAAAGAATGCACAAGAAATTGTTTGACTTTGGAGAAGAGACCTGACAGGTTTGAGGTAGAAGGGAGACTCATTGTCTTTAAATAAACAAATAAAACAAAAAAATATTAAGCTGAAGAAACATTTATAATTCTAAACAACACTTCAATTATAGGAAAGCTGAAAATGATCAAATGAATTAAAAACTAAGCAAAAGAGAGTGCTTCATTCATTAATTTTTCTAACTTATTATTTTTGCTCAATTGAAGTAATTTATTTTAATAAGCCATCTTAATTTTTTAAAAGAAAACTATTTTTCTTGATTGCAAAAGAAATACATGCCCACTCAAATTTTTTTTATTGCTAAAAATGAGTTTCCTCTTCTCTACATTGAGACAATTAAACTTTCTGATCTTTAAGACTTCTTCTAGTTGTAGCAATCCTTGGGTGCATGTAAATATTCTCACCTGACTTAGAAGAAAACTACCTCCCAATGTACCAAAAGTTTCCACAAGTGGACCTTAATGTACTCTGCACATCAAATGAACTCTAGCAATGTTTCTCAAAAACTGATTAAAACAGAAGATCCCTCCCCAGAGGGAATTTGCAGAGTGCTGCAGACACCCCCAAATGGGGGAAGCATCTAATGGGACAGCCAGTGGGAAAGCTAGGAAGATATGGTCCCAGCTTCCTAGAACCCTGGAATAGGGGTAACTCACCTGTCAAAGGTCCTACTCCGGAGCTCTCGAATGAATGTAGGGCTTCCAGTCTTCACTGGCTTCCCCTTGTGTGTATCATGCCCTTTTGAAGATACACGGCGTTTTTTCACTAAGCCAGAAAAAGACAGGAGACCGTAAGTCAGAATGGCCACAAGCTATGGTTCCAAGACAAAGGCCTCAGTAAAACCTGCTTCTCTTCCAATCTAATAGGCCCTTGGAGCATGTGGGGTCAATGAGGCCCTCACAGATTCAGGAAAGTTCCTGGTGAGGACAGGTTCCTCCTTTGGGGAATACACCTAGGAAGGGAGGGAGGTGACGCTCTGCACTTCTGCCCTCTCAGTGGGGCAGCTGCTGGCGTGCGGGGCCTACATAGGCTTCTGCAATTTCCCAAGGGAGATGAATCTCAAGCAATCTTCCTTTCACACTTCCTTTGCTTTGTCTCTCTTCTGGCCCATCTTTCCTTAGAAACCTTAAGATGTACTTACTAATGGAGGGCCCATGTAAGACCTCACAGTTGGGGCAATGGTAGAGGTCAATATCAGCAGCCTTCTCCTCTTCAACACCAACACAACTAGAAAAGAGAAAAACAGCTGAGGTTTATGGAAATTTTATTTTTCATAAGGTCCAGAACTGTACTGTCCTGTATACATGGCTATTTACATTTAAATTAATTCAAATTAAGTAAAATTTTAAATGCAGTTCCTCTATCACACTAGCTACATTTGAAGTACTCACTAGCCACATGTGGCTAGACGTTATCATACTGGGCAGATTATCAAACATTTTCATCCATGCAAAAAGTTCTACTGGACCACACTGGTCTAAAAAAACTTATGACAGAGTTAAAAATGTACAGACAGTAAAACTTCATTAAGACTCAAAATGGTCAAAGCTTAAAGAGGCTTTAGGGCAGTGTTGACCAACAGAAATATAATGTGAGTCAAATAGGTAATTTTATATATTTATTTTTTAAAGATTTTATTGGGAAATTGGGGGATGAGAACACTGCTGGGGAATCAGGGAAGGGGAACAGACAAGTTGCCGTCCTTTTGTTCTTCAGTCTAGTTGTGGAGGACGTCACCTCACTGGCCCATGTTGGTGCCATCATTGAACTCTTCCCAGGTGAGGCAGTCGCTTGCCAGCCATTGGACAGCTGCTCACGGTGGCTCATGGCAGCTCAAGAAAGTGCACGCCAGCTGCCAGCCAGCCCCACTGCAGCAGGGCCTGCAGCCTACGCCATCACCGGTGACTCATGGAAGCCCAGCACCAGATCAAGCTGTTGTTCACCATCTTAGCTGTAGAAGGCACAGCGTCACTGGCCCTTATGTGGGATCCGAACCGGGGCTCTGCTACTCAGAGCTGGCGTCCCAAGCCAACTCCTAACCAACGCACCACTCGGCCAGCCCCCAAATAAGTAATTTTAAATGTTCTAGGGCCGGCCGAGTGGCACGTTGGTTAAGAGCTGGTTTGGGACGCCAGAGGGCCCAGGTTCGGATCCCACCTATGAGGGCCAGTGACACTGCCCTCTACAGCTAAGATGCTGAACAACAGCTCAACTTGGAGCTGGGCTGCCATGAGTTGCC
>NW_017731868.1:308763-310012 GCF_001890085.2 Hipposideros armiger | reverse complement strand
CCCCAATTCCCCAGTGCTGTTCCCATCCCCCAACTCCCCAATTAAAAAAAAAACCTTAAAAAAATGTTCTAGTAGCCACAATAAAAAGGTAAAAAGAAACAGGTGAAATTAATTTTAATAATATTTTATTTAACCAATATATCCAAAATATTATCATTTCAACATATAATCAAAAATTTAAACTTTATTGAGCTATTTTACATCATTACATTTAAAGGACTAAAAGAGTATTTTATAGTCAACAATGGTTCTGAGTAAAGGATTACAGGTAATCATTTTTCTCTTATCTGTGTTTTCTAATTTTCTACAATGAACATGTGTTACTTACTTCACATTGTAATGTCTAAAAAATATTTAATTTTGAAAATTTGAGTTTGCATGTATAATGAGGTGGAAGGCTCACAAAATTAAACCCTTCTTCACCAAAGAAGTCATCAGCAGCCCTCCAAATAACTTCTGGCTAAGATCAAACTCCTAAAATATTTTGGTCAGCCACACACAGCATGGAGAATAAAAATAGGGCAGAGCTCCAATTGTTTCAGCCAAGGTCATAAACTGGGGATATCACCATCACCTTGGTAGGATTTGTTTTCAAGGACTCAAATAATGTATATAAAGTCCCTAGCACAGTGAGCACATTCTGCTACACAGGAAGTAGTCAGTAACTAATAGCTAATATTTTTTCACCTGCCTAAGCCTTCTTTAAATACATTCCCCAGACCTTGTAGCATTTCTGACTCGCACCCATTACTCATGAATACTGCTCAAGAAGAAACCCTCTGGTCATCTCTCTCCTGAACTTTCATCCCATATAGCTATGTGCATTCTCTACCCCAATCACCCACTGCTCATCAACTTTCCCAACTTACCTGCTGTACTACCAGCAACCCCATTCCTTGGTAAACAAACCTCTTTATATACATATCCCCTTCAACAAACCTCTTCTTCGCCTGCTGGCTTAATTGAATGCAGGATCTCCTATGAGAAAACCATTTTCTCTGTACCAATGCCACTCAAAGTGTGCTCCACGGACTAATGTAGTAGTGAGATAAGTACAGAAAGAGAGTAAGCATCCAAAAACTTTAATGGCAATTTGGATGAGTAATTTTATGTCTGTTGAATCTAATAATAAAAAATTGGGGCTTGTATTTTGTATCGCTTTTTTATTCATACCATTTTTTTTTTAGCTGAGCCATCCCGCTACCTGTTGGCAGCTCAGCGGCTGCTCAGCTCGGGCTGGACTCGAACC
>NW_017731868.1:299819-307378 GCF_001890085.2 Hipposideros armiger | reverse complement strand
AGGGCCGGCCGAGTGGCCCGATGGTTAAGAACTGGCTTGGGATGCCAGAGGGCCCTGGTTCGGATCCCACATATGAGGGCCAGTGACACTGCCCTCTATAGCTAAGATGCTGAACAACAGCTCAACTTGGAGCTGGGCTGCCATGAGTCGCTGGCGATGTCATACGCTGCAACCCTGTGGCAGTGGGTTGCCATGGGCTACCATGTGCAGCCAGCAGCCAGCGTGAGTGGCCAGCAGCCACAGTGAGCGGCCGTCCAGAATCCGGCGACTGATCTGCCTCGCTCGGGAAGAGTGCAATGATGGTGCCAACTCGGGCTAGTGAAGCAATGTCCTCCACAACTAGACTGAAGAACCAAACGACAGTAACTTGTCTGTTCTCCTTCCCCCAATTCCCCAGCGCTGTTCCCATCCCCCCAATTCCCCAATAAAAAATAAAATCTTAAAAAAAAAAGAAATATTATGTAACGATTACAAAACACAAGAATAGATAAACGGTAAAAGAAATTTTATGTACCAGTAACAAACTTACAATATTTATGCATCATAGAAGGACAAGAACTCTTCGTCATTCCAAGTTCCACAAAACCGATCATCATATTCCAGGGTATTATTTTGCATAAGGATATCATTATTGATTTCTAGATTTACACTTTTAACTCATAAGCATAAATAAAAGGATCAAAAACATTTATATAGATATGGAATTAGTATTACCTATGTATAATGCGCATCCTTATTCATCCCTCACATTTAAATTTAGGCAAAAAAGTGCACACTGTACACGGCAAAATATGGTGTTTTCAACAAATGGTGCTGGAACAACTGGACAGCCAAATGCAAACAAATGAATCTATTGGGTCGTTGGGAAACTCATGATGTATTTTTGCATTGAAAAACATAGAAAAATATGTCATGACTTTCCCAATGACACAATAGACACCGATCTTACACCCTTCACAAAAATCAACTCAAAATTGGTCATAGACCTAAATGTAAAAAGCAAAACTATAAAACTCCTAGAAGATATAAATAGGAGAAAATCTAGATAACCTTGTGTTTGGCAATGACTTTTTAAATGCAACACCAAAGGCGTAATCCATGAAAGAAAGAACTGATCAGCTGGACTTCATTAAAATTAAAAACCTGCTCTTTGAAAGACACTGTCAAGAGAATGAAAAGACAAGCCACAGATTAGGAGTAAATATTTGCAAAAGACATATCTGATATAGGACTGTTATCCAAAATATACGAAGAACTCTTAAAAGTTAACAATAAGAAAATGAACAACCCAATTAAAAAATATCTGTATAGATACCTCACCAAAGATGATGTACAGAAGAGGACACACAGATGAAAACAGACATATGAAAAGATGCTCAATGTCACTGATCATCAGAGAAATACAAATAAAAACCAAAAAGAGATAGTCTGTCAGAATGGCTATCATCAATAAACCAACAAATAAGTGTTGGCGAGGATGTGGAGAAAAGGGAAGCCCTGGGCACTGTTGGTAGGATTGCAAATTGGTGCAACTACTATGTTAAACAATATGGAGGTTCCTCAAAAAATTAAAAATAGAACTACCTTATGACTCAGCATTTCCACTCCTGGGTATTTATCCAAAGAAATCCAAAACAGTAATTAGAAAAAATATATGCACCCCTATGTTTACTGCAGCGCTATTCACAATAGATATGGATGGAAACAACCAAAATGCCCATCAATAGATGATTGGATAAAGAAATAGTGGTACATTTATACAATGGAGTATTACTCTGCTATAAAAAAAGAATGAGGGCTGGCCAAGTGGCTCAGTTGGTTAAGAGCTCGCTCAAGAGTTTGAGCTCCGAGCAATAGTGGTTCGAGTCCGGGCCCAAGCTGAGCAGCCGCTGAGCTGCCAACAGGTGGCAGGATGGCTCAGCTAAAAAAAAAATGAAACCTTACCATTTGCAAAAATATGGATGGACCTAGAGAATCTAAAGAAGAGAATAACAGAGCAAACAAAACAAATAGACACAATGATAGAGAGAAAAAACTGATGGTTGCTAGATTAGAGAGGGATTGGGGGATAGGGGAGAAGGTGAAGGGATTAGAAAGTACAAACTGGTAGTCACAAAATAGTCATGGGGATGTGAAATACAGTATGGGGAATATAGTCAATAATGTTGTATAGGGGCCAGATGGATGGCTCAGTTGGTTAGAGTGTGGGCTCTGAGCAATAGGGTTGCCGGTTCGATTCTCACATGAGTTGGTGAGCTGTGCCCGAACTGAGCTGCCACTGGGCTGCCAACAGGCAGCCAGATGGCTGAGCCAGTGGGAGAATGTGCTCTTGGCAACAAGGTTGCCGGTTCGACTCCCACATGGGATGGTGGGCTGCGCTCTCCCCCCACCCCCCACCCCCGCAACTAAGATTGAACACAGCACCTTGAGCTGAGCAGCTGTGAGATGCTGAGGGGTGGCCAGATGGTGACTGGACTTGGAGCTGAGCTAGCTGCACCCTCTACAACTAAGACTGAAGGACAACAACTTGGCTGTTCCCCTTCCCCAATTCCCCAATAAAAATCTTAAAAAGAAAAAAGAAAGAGTGTGCCTACATTATTATAAAACAACAGAGGGGAGGACAGTGTTCTGGTATAGAGAGAGCAACCGGACAGTCATAGGTCAGAAAGGTAATGGGCTCGTGTAGTAGGGTCCTGTAGGTCAGCGTAAAGGACTTGGGCTTTTCCTGAGTGAAGATCTGGGTGAAATCCACAGGAGGATTATGAGCAAGGATGTGATGTGATCTTAACTATGTTTCTGGCTGCTCCTTCTGTTTCCCACTACATTCTTTTTCTCCTGTCCACTTCTTAAATGTTGACATTTCTCAGGCCCTCCTGCCTGGGCACTCTTCTTGCCTCACTTTCCCTCGTTTATCTCCCTCACTCCCAGGGCTCCATGCACCTTCTATGCACCTATAATGGCAAGCCAGATCTCTTTGCTCAATTTCAGGCCCCTCCCTAGAAATGCCTCCTGGGCATCTCTACTAAATAACCCACTTACATACTTCAAATTTAACATGTCCAAATTAAATCTGTCCCCCTTGTCTGCCCCTCTAAACCTGCTCCCTCTCTTAGCAACCAGGTGTGTAAGCCAGAAACCTGGCAGCCACTGAGGACTCGCCTCTCACCCTCTAAAAGGTCAGCTGGACTCTCAGTGCCATGCTCTTTCTGGCCTCTGGGTCTCATCACATGTGGCTCCCCATACCTAGAACATTCTTGCTCTTCCTTTTCCCTGTGGCTGTGGCACCCACCACACACTATCCTTATTTCAGCACTCACCATGCAAACTTGCAACTGCTCATGTACTTGTGTAGGGACCTGGCCCACAGACAGATGAGTGGGCAGGCAGTCAAGGTTTCCCAGCTCCAAGGGAACGCTGTTTATCAGACAGCCAGTTCTGTATGCAGGCCCTCAGTCAAGGTCTCCCGGCTTCTTGGGACGCTGTGTGCATGAGTGGCCTGTAGGGCCTGCCAGATGATTTCTCCCATGGAATGCTGTTTGTTTTGCTGTACCTGTATAACCTTGCTTCTTCTCCGCCTGAGGGCAGAGTACTGCCCCTCCGGGAGGATGCCACCAGAAACTCTCCCTGGTCTGTAAGTCTCAATAAACCTACGTCCCACACTCAGCCACCGAGTGTGTTCTTTGAGCTTGCAGCTTCTCAGGCACAAATCTTGGAACATCTCAGACTCAGTCTGAACAACTTGCTATCTGGCTCCACTATATTCAGCATATAGCATCTATCTTGTTCACCAGAAGTCTTCACCTTATCCATCTTCCAGTCTTGCTTTATTTATTATTCAACCCAATTCAACAAACATTCACTGGGCTTGATAACTCTTCACATCAGGAAGGCAGATGGATGAAAATCAGGCTTCTGGTGGCACTGTCTCGAAAATTACCACCTTTGATCAAAGGTCCTAAAAGTTATTTTCCTTCCTTACAGAAGAAGGTAATTTATCACAGCACCAGGTCTCAAGATGAAGATGAATTATCCCCAGCATATCTCACAGAGCCTGGCACATGGCAGATAATCAATATTTAAGTAGGTGATAGCATAAATTCAACATATATTCAGAACAGCCAATGCCCTCATGGAGTGGACATTCTAGAGGGGGAGACAGGTAATGCCAGAACAGTTTCATAAGTGTTATAAAGGAAATAATGCAGGTTAAGGAGATGGTGAGTGAATGAGTAAATTTGAAGCCTGCATAAAAAAACTAAGGAGAAAACTGAGCTATGAATTATACATGACATTTCATCTCCACAACAAATCAGGGCATTCTGTACAGTATTCAGAGGCACTATATCACAGAGGTTAAAAGTATAGACTTGGGGCCGGCCGAGTGGCACAATGGTTAAGAACTGGCTTGGGATGCCAGAGGGCCCTGGTTCGGATCCCACCTATGAGGGCCAGTGACACTGCCCTCTACAGCTAAGATGCTGAACAACAGCTCAACCTGGAGCTGGGCTGCCGTGAGTGCCGGCGACGGCGTAGGCTGCAGCCCCTGTGGCAGTGGGTTGCCATGGGCTACCGTGTATAGCCAGCAGCCAGCGTGAGCAGCCGTCCAGAAACAACAGCAACTTGTCTGTTCCCCTTCCCCTAATTCCCCAGCGCTGTTCCCATCCCCCAATTCCCCAATAAAAAATCTTTAAAAAAAAAAAGTATAGACTTGGTGGGGCAGCCAGTTAGCTCAGTTGGTTGGAGCGCAGTGCTCATGACACCAGGATTGCCAGTTCAATCCCCACATGAGCTGCTGAGTTGCACCCTCCACAACTGGATTGAAACAACTACTTGACTTGGAGCTGATGGGTCCTGGAAGGGCACACTGTTCCCCAATAAAATTTAAAAAATAATAAAAATTTCAAAAATAAATAGGGCCAGCCGAGTGGCACGTTGGTTAAGAGTTGGCTTGGGATGCCAGCTCTGAGCAGTAGGACCCTGGTTGGGATCCCACATGAGGGCAAGTGATGCTACGCCCTCTACAGCTAAGATGGTGAACAACAGCTCGATCTGGAGCTGGGCTGCCGTGAGTCGCTGGTGATGGCGTAGACTGCAGTAGAGCTGCAGTGGGCTGCTGTAAAGCTACTGTGAGTGGCCGGCAGCTAGTTTGAGCTGCCAACAGCCGCTGTGAGCGGTCGTCCAGTGGCCAGTGACCGATCTGCCTCCCCCGGGAAGAGCGCAATGATCATAATACCAACATGTGCCAGTGAAACGATGTCCTCCACAGCTAGACTGAAGAACAAAAGGACAGCAACTTATCTGTTCCCCTTCCCCGATTCCCCAACGCTGTTCCCCTCCCCCAGTTCCCCAATAAAATCTTTAAAACAAAAAGTATAGATTTGGGAGCCAAATTGCCTGGGTTCTAATCTCACCTCTGCCACTTACTAGCTCTGTGAACTTAAGCAATTTACTTAACCTCTCTGTGCCTCAGTTCCTGCATCTATACGATGAGACTACTAATAGTACCCCACCTCATAAGGTTGTTATGATTAAATGAGCTAAAATAGGTAAAGAACTTAGAGTACCTGGCACATGATAAGTATTAGCTATCATCATCATTAATATTATTCTAATTTAACAGATGAGAAATCTGAGTAACTAAATAACTTGTTGGCCATTACAAAACTAATAAGTAGCAAAACAGGATAAAAATCCAGATCTGAGTGACTCCACTATATCACTACAATGTGTAACTAGAACATAGTGTGGGGTTGTCAGAAGTCAAGTGCTATGAGAACACAAAAGTGGGCACTCACTTCTTTCAGGGACATGAAACTGAGTGGAGGCTGAGGATTGGAGAAGCTTGAGAGGTGACAAGGCGGCACAGGAGCCTGTTTAGCTTATTGCTTAAACTCTGCTCTCTGAGGGTGCCCAAAGAGCCAGGTCCTGTCACCACCTGTACTCTGGAAAAAGAAATCTTCATTCATAAATAAAGAGGAAAAAGAGCATACTTTGCTTTTCTTCATTATTCAAAAAATATCAGGGGCCGGCCAAGTGGCGCGATGGTTAAGAACTCGCTTGGGATGCCAGAGGACCCCGGTTCGGATCCCACATATGAGGGCCAGTGACACTGCCCTCTACAGCTAAGATGCTGAACAGCAGCTCAACCTGGAGNCTGTTGCTCAGAGCTCAAACTCTTGAGCGAGCTCTTAACCAACTGAGCCACTCGGCTGGCCCTCATACCATTTTTTTAGTAATTCATTTTTGTGGATTGAAAATTAAGAAATCTAAGAAGCACTGTGCTAGAGCGTGTCAGGTAGATATTGTACATTCTCCCAGACCCTTCTAACTCGGGGCTTGGCTGGGGATAGACGTCCTCCTCACTTTCCAGTGAGACTTCAAGATCATCTCTCCTCTACCCTTCTATAAGATCTCCTAATCCTCTCAGTTTCATATCATCCGGCCATACAACACCTCTTCAATGTCAGCTACTCATCTCCCCAATATACTCCCTTCATTCACTGAAGAACCTACTCACAAATTCCTCTTTACCCAACTTCAACCATCATCCCACATGACATTTCTATCAATCTAGAGGCCCAACATCCTGGCCTTTTAGTTCTTTGACCTTCTCATCTTCAGAGTCTGCTGTCTCTACTCCCATTTCAGCTACCAACTCTCATGGCCATTCCCCAGATCTGGTCAACATTTGCAGTTGCTCCACCTGTGAAATGTGAAAGTCATACATCACATTCTCTGACCACAAGTAAGTATATCCATCCAGCTCTCATTCATTACACCTGTTTATTGCCCTCAAAATCCATTGATCCTACCTTTAACCTATTCACCTATTCCAGATTTTACCCTTCTTCCCTATCTTGGATTCCAGCATTCCCTACTTCCACCATTCCCTTACAGATATCCTCAACTCACTTGCTTCACTGCCTTTCCATTACCTGCACATGCAAATCCCAACCCTGGTTCAATTCAACTACGTAACAATGGACCATTGGACATGGCTGGCGAAAAATCACCCATTGGATTGGTGGCACAATAAATTCATTGTCCAAAATATCTAAGTCACAGAATAGCCAACACAATATTGAAAGAGAAGAACAAAGTTGGAACATTGTACTACCTGACTTCAAGACTTACTATAAAGCTACAGCAATCAGGACAGCGTGGTATTGAAAGAATAAACAAACAGATCAATGGAACAGAATAGAGAACCCAGAAATAGACCCACATACATATAGTCAACTGATTTTTGACAACGGAGCAAAGGTAATATAATAGAGAAAAGATAGTACCGTATTTTGCCGTGTATAATACACACCCATGTTTTTGGCCCAAACTTCCAGGGAAAAAATCTTTTGCTTTAGTTTTTTAATTCAAATTTTTATTTGTTTACATTTAGGTACTTGTTTTTTGTATTATAAAGGAATTTTAGCATTTATTTTTTAACATATTATGGTACAAGAAATTTTATGTAGGGCCGGCCGAGTGGCCCGATGGTTAAGAACTGGCTTGGGATGCCAGAGGGCCCTGGTTCGGATCCCACATATGAGGGCCAGTGACAC
>NW_017731868.1:288863-293419 GCF_001890085.2 Hipposideros armiger | reverse complement strand
CAGCGTGAGCGGCCAGCAGCCGCAGTGAGCGGCCGTCCAGAAGCCGGCGACTGATCTGCCTCGCCAGGGAAGAGCGCAATGATGGTGCCAAATTGGGCCAGTGAAGCAGCGTCCTCCACAACTAGATTGAAGAACAAAACGACAGCAACTTGTCTGTTCCCCTTCCCCCAAATCTCCAGCACTGTTCCCATCCCCCCAATTACCCAATTTAAAAAATATATATCAGAAAAATAACCAACATCAAATCATACTACAAGGCTACCGTAATCAAAACAGTATGGTACTGGGCTGGCCGAGTGGCTTAGTTAGTTAAGAGTTAGCTTAAGAGGGTGAGCTCTGAGCAACAGGGCCACCAGTTCCATTCCCACATGGGCCAGTGACGCTACGCCCAAGCTGAGCTGCCGCTGAGCTGCCAACAGGTGGTAGGATGGCTTCAGCTGGTGAGAGCACGTGCTCCTAACAACAAGACTGCCTGTTTGATGGTGGGCTACGCCCGCCCGCAACTAAGACTGAACTCGATAGATGACTGGATTAAAAAACTGTAGTACATTTATACAATGGAGTATTACTCAGTGATGAAGAAGAATGAAATCTTACCATTTGCAACAATATGGATGGACCTAGAGAACATTATGTTAAGTGAAATAAGTCAGTCAAAGAAAGACAAATACCATATGATCTCACTTATATGTGGAATCTAAAGAACTGAATAAATGAGCAAAGTAAACAGAAATAGTCTCAGAGATATACAGGAAAAACTGATGGTTGCTAGATGGGAGGTGGGTGGGGATGAGGGAGAAGGGAAAGGGATTAGACAGCATAAATAGGTAACTACAATACTGCCACAGGGATATGAAAGACAGTTTGGGGAATATAATTAATAATGTTGTAAATATTTTGTAGGGTGTCAGATGGACACATGTCTTGTTAGGGAGACCACTTCATGGACAGGATAGAGGCTTGAATGCTGCACTGTACACCTGAAGCTGATATTGAATAATATTGTATGTCAACTGTAATAGAATGCATATATAGTCACAGGATGTGGAGTATAGTGTGGGGAATGGAGTCAATGGAATTGTAAAAGATATGTATGATATGGGGGGGTAGATTGGGGAGGGGGGTTGTCACTTGTGAGGGGTGAAAAGTGTAACTATTGAATTGTTTTGTACATCTGAAACTAATAAAATTAATTAACTAATTAATTAATTTTTTAAAAAAGAAAACTCCAAATCAATTTCTGGTTTTCTGCAACAACCTTGACCAGGCCAAGCACAACCTATAAAAACAGGGATGGACCATCCCTAGAAGCTGGAGAACCCACTATTCCCAACAGTGGCCCCCCGCCTCCAGGCACTCAAGACTTGAAGGAGTACAAAGGACACTGAATAAGTTCCAGTGCACTGGGCAAGTTTCTTTTTGGTCTACCCAGTCCCTTAACACGTATCACTAAATTCTGGATGCACCAACACAATCACTCCATATGCACTCACAGGCACACAAACAGGCTGTAATCTCTATCTCCAAAAAACCCCCAACCAAACGGAAAAAAAAATCTTGTGACTCCTTCAGTCACTGACCCATTACTCTGTTCTCTTGTATCCCAAAACCCCTCTAAATAGAGTCATCCCTGAGTTCTTTCTTCCTTTCTTTCGCAACTCCCATCTAATCCATCAGCAAATCCTGTAATCAATATAGATTCAACAGCCATCCACTTCTCATCACCACTGGCTCCAGTACAAGCCACCACTGCCTAACTAGACCAGTGTTTCTCAAATATTAGGGAACACCAGAAACACCTGGAGGGCTTGTTAAGCTAGATTCCTGGGCCTCATCCCCAGAGATTCTGACTCAGTAGGTCTAGGGTGGGGCCCACATTTCTAAGAAGCTTCCAGGTAATGCTGATGCTGCTGGTCCAGGGACCACACTTTAAGAAATAATGATCTATAGTAACCCCCAAACTCTCCCTGTTTTCACTCTTGCTCCTCACCTTGAGTCTGTCCTCACAACAGCCAAAGCCTAACCCAGGTCACAACTCTCCTTTGCTCAAAACCCTTCTGTGGTTCCCATCCCATCTGGAGCGAAAACCAAATTTTTACAATGACCAGCAGGGCTCTATACCTGTGGTTCTCAAACTTTAGCGCACATCAGAATAACCTGTAGGGCTTGCTAAACCATAGGTTCTTAGGCCCTACTTCCAGAGTTTCTGATTTGGTAGGTCTGGGATAGGATGCAAGAAATTTACCTAACCAGTTCCCAGGTGATGCTGATCCTACTGGACCACACTTGAAAAATCACTGCCCTACATTATCTGTGCCTGCCCCAAACCCAGCCTCTATCATCAGTTTCTGCTATTCTCCCTTCACTCACTCTGTCCAATAACATTGGCCTCCTTGCTGTGACTGGAATGGTAGCGTGCCAAGAGTGCGCCCCAATCAGGTCCTTTATTTTCTTGACCTGGAACACTCTTCCCTCAATTACCAGCATGGTTCCCTCCCTCACTTTCCTTTATGCCTCTGCTCATGTGTCACCCATCCATAATCACCCTATATAAAATAACCAAACCTCCAGCCCTGGGCATGGCACTCCAGCTCCTGCTCACCCTGCTTTATGTTTCTCTATACCACTTATCACTTGACATACTATATATTTACCTGCTAGGTTTACTGTCTAATGTACACTGCTGTAGCCTACCCTTATACTGTCTAGAATAATGCCTGGCACATATAGCATATATATATATATATATATATATATATATATATATATATATATATATATATATATTAAGTCAGTACATAAATGAGTGAATAAATGAATAAAGCCATGTTATTTTCTAGCCTGAGATAATCTAGACAACCTGTGTCTTCTTCATCTTCATCAGTTCTTAGCCCACTCCTTGGCAAACAGTAAATATTCAATAAATATTTACTGCATGAATGTTCTAGGTCAGGGGTCGGCAAACTGCGGCTCGCAAGCCACTTGAGGCTCTTTAGGTATGTTCCGTCTCAAAAGTTTGCCGACCCCTGGAAGAGCGAATCCTGTCCCTCACAACAATTTAAAAATTATTTGAGGGCCATAAATATATTTTTACATAATCACCATCATGTGAATAATATCCTTTAAAAATTTTATAAATGAAACTATGACAGTTTTATTTTCATTTTCATTTTCAATTTTACTTCAGAGCCTGCAGCTCTTCCGCCTCACAAGTTTGCAGACCCCTGTTCAAGGTGATAGCAAAACTGAGTAGGTACTATGTGCCAGGGACTGTGCTAGATGCTCTACAGACATTCTCTTATTAATCCTCACAACCATATGAAATGTAGATTTTTTTGTTTGTTTTAAAGCTGAGAAAGCAGAAGCTTAGAGATGTGAAATGACCAGCCCAAAGCAATAGAGCTAGTAAATGGAAGAGCTAGGATTCCAGGTCAGGTCACTCTGACTCCCAAGCCATTCTTTCTCCAACATGCCTCTGTTTCCAAATCAGATTTTCACTTAGCTCCCATAAGTCAGTCCTGGGCATCTTGCCTATCAGACCCTCCACTATATCCTAAAATTTTCAGGACATTCCTCTTGGAGACACTGGCCGCCCATACATATTTGCCATTCCAAACTCCTTCCAGGTAGGCTGGGGCAAAACTTATGCTACCCCAGTAATGAAGGAATAGTTCTGTGTTTTTAATTGTCATGGTTACACAAATCTACAAATGTGATAAAATTGTGTAGAACTAAATACACATACACACACAAATGAGTACATATAAACTGGTAAAAATAAAATAAGATGGGTGGATTGTACCAATGTCAGTTTCCTGGTTTTGATACTGTACTATAGTTACATAAGATATGAGGAAAGCTGGGTAAGGGTACACAGGCACACCCCATAAACTTTTGTTTTGCAACTTCATGTGAATATATAATTATTTAAAGATAAAAATGTATTTAAAAATTATGTTACTCCAAAAGACATCCCAAGAGCCTTGACATAGCAGGCGGTCTTCTGATCCTTTTAACTCTATGCCCTACAAGACCTTCTCCAGGGCAGGGATTCTGCAGTCCATACATTATATGTAGTAAACCCTGGATATTAATGCTGGGACTTCTCTTCCCTTTGCTGTGCACTTTAAAGCTGTGAGTTAGCCTTCTGCTGTTTCAAAAAAACCCTGGTGTTCACTTTAACCTGATTTCACTTGGAACAAAAATGTGAATTGCATGTGAGTTTATAAGCCTGATTTTCTCTATCTCCCACAACGTCTTGAAAATAGCTTAACCTGAACAGTGCTTTATAGTATCTATAATACTGGATCTTATAGCAAGAGTCCAAGAGACCCAGGTTTGACTCATGGTCAAGCAACTAACTGGCTGTGTAGCTTTGGACAAGTTTAACCTCATGAGAGAACATAATAGCTCCAAAGAGCTACTGTAAAAATTAACTGGTCACGTATGATTCTGGAACAATATGGAAAAGACTCACATCTCCCCATTCCTCCCACTAAGTACAGCTAAAAATCTTGACATATATATATATATATATATATATATATATATATATA
>NW_017731868.1:271116-282243 GCF_001890085.2 Hipposideros armiger | reverse complement strand
CTGGGAAGAGCGCAATGATAATATCAACATGGGCCAGTGAAGCGACATCCTCCACAACTAGACTGAAGAACAAAAGGACAGCAACTTGTCTGCTCCCCTTCCCTGATTCCCCAACACTGTTCCTCTCCCCCAATTCCGCAATAAAATCTTTAAGAAAACAAAAACCAAAACCATATGATCATATCAATAGGTACAGAAAATGCATTTGACAAGATACAACATCCATTTGTGATTAAAACATTCAATAAAATGGATATAGGACAAAAGTACCTGATCACAATAAAGGTCATGTATGACAAGCCATCAGCTAATATCATACTCAGTGGTGAAAAACTGAAAGCTTTTCCTCTTAGATCAGGAACAAGACAAGGATGCACACTGTTATCACTGTTATTCAACATAGTACTGGAAGTCCTAGACAAATCAGGAAAGAGAAAGTAATAAAAGGCATCTAAATCAGGAATGAAGAAATAAAATTGTTATTTTGCAGATGACATGATTCTACATATAGAAAAGCCTAAAGACTCCACCAAAAAAACTATTAGAAACAATAAACAAATACAGTAAAGTTATAGGATACAAAATCAATGTACAAAAATCTATTGTGTTCCTATATACTAACAAGGAAACAGATTAAAAACATGAAAAAAAATCCATTTGCAATTGCAACAGAAAGAATAAAATACCTAGGAATAAACTTAACAAAGAATGTGAAAGACCTATACACTGAAAAGTACCAGACATTGTTGAAAGAAACTGAAAAAGGCACAAATAAATGGAAAGATATTCCATGTTTATGGATTGGAAGAATCACCATAGTTAAAATGGCCATATTACCTAAAGCAATAGACAGATTCAACATAATACCCATCAAAATCCCAATGGCATTTTTCAAAGAAATAAAATAAAAAATCATCAAATTTGTATGCAACCACAAAAGACCCTGAATACCCAAAGCAATCCTGAGAAAAAAGAACAAAGCCAGAGGTATCAGACTCCCTGGCTTCCAATTATACTCCAAAGCTACAATAACAAAAGCAATATGCTATTGGCAGAGACATAGATACACTGACCAGTGAAACAGATGAGAGCCGAGAAATAAACCCAAATGAATATGGACAACTAATTTTCGACAAAGAAGCCAAAAACATACAATGGAGAAAAGAAAGCCTCTTTGATAAATGGTGCTGGGGAAATTGGAAAGCCATATGCAAAAGAATGAAACTAGACTGCTGTCACCATATATAAAAATTAATTCAAAATGGATCAAAGACCTAAATATAAGACCTGAAACAATAAATTGTATAGAAGAAAGCACAGGTACTAAACTTAAAGATCTTGGGTTCAGAGAGGAATTTATGAATTTGACCTCAATGGCCAAGGAAAAGCAAAAATAAATAAATGGGACTAAATCAAACTAAAAAGCTCCTGCACAGCTAAAGAAACCATCAACAAAACAAAGAGGCAACCAACCGAATGGGAGAAGATATCTGTAAACAACGCCTCCAATAAAGGGCTAATATCAAAATATATAAAGAATTCATACAACTCAACAACCAAAAGACAAATAATCCAATTTAAAAATGGGCAGAACCCCCCCAAAAAATAAATAAATAAAAATGGGCAGAGGATCTAACAGACACTTTTCCCAAGAAGACATACAAACGGCCAGCAGATATATGGAAAGATTCTCAATTTCAGTAACTATAAGGGAAATAAGTACAAATCAAACCCACAATGAGGTACCACCTCACACCTGTTAGAATGGCTATTATCAACAAGATAAGAAATAATACATGATGGAGAGGATGTGGACAAAAAGGAACACTCAATACTGCTAGTAGGAATGTAAATTGGTACAGCTGCTATGGAAAACACTATGGAGGTTCCTCAAGAATAGAGGTACCACATGACCCAGCAATCCCTCTCCTGGGTATCTACCTGTTAATTTTTAAAACATTTTTTCTAAAAGATGTATGCACCTCTATGTTCATTGCAGCATTATACACGGTAATCGAGACATGGAAACAACCTAACTGTCCTTCAATGTATGTTTGGATAAAGAAGATGTGGTACATACAGAGAGTGCCAAAAAAATGTATACACATTTTAAGAAAGGAAAAAACTATTAAAATTGTAATACTCCATATATACTGACAACAGAAGATGAATACAAGTCACATTTGACTTCTGCAATTACAACAGGTGCGCAAAGTGGTTACCATCAAAATCCGGACACTTCTGATTAGAGCAAACTACTGTTTAAGCAATGCTGACCAAAGTGTCCACTTATATATTTTTTTTGGCATTTCCGGTATATACAATGGAATACTACTCAGCCATAAGAAAAGATGAAATATTGCCATTTGTGACAATGTGGATGGATCATGAGAGTATCATGCTAAGCAAAATAAGTTAGATGGAAAAGGACAAGAACCATGATTTCACAAATATGTGAGATATAAAACAAAAAGCAACAAATGAACATATAAAACTAAACAAACAAACCGATAGACACAGACAATAGTATGGTGTTTACAGGAGGGGAATGGGGGAAGGGGGTGGTTGAAGAGGATTCAGGGTGTCAAATATATGGTGACGGGAGGGGACTAGACTTTGGGTGGTGAGCACATGATGCAATATGCAATATACAGATTATGTATTATAAAATTATACACTTCAAACTTATGTAATGTTATTAACCAATGCCACACCAGAAAATTTAATTTAAAAATTAACATACAAAAACTCAGTTGTGTTTCTATTGTTAATTTCTAACAACAAATTATCTGAAAAAGAAATAAATAAAGGGATTCCAAAAACTATAAAATAGTTAGGAATGAATTTAACCAAGGAGGTAAAAGATCGCTACACTGAAAACTACAAGACATCAATGAAAGAAATTTAAGAAGACACAAACAAATGGGAAGATATCGCTTGTTCATGCATTGGAAAAAATAATACTGTTAAAATTTTCATACTACCCAAAACCATCTATAGATTGAATTCAGTCCTTATCAAAATTCCATTTGCAATTTTTAGAAAAATAGAAAAAAAATCTTGAAATATTTTGTTTTTTATTTTTTCAGTTACAGTTGACATTCAATATTATTTTATATTAGCTTCAGGTGTACAGCATCATGCTTAAACATTTATATAATTTATGCAGTGACCCCCCCACCCCCCGATTAGTCTAGTACCCATCTGGCACTATACAATAAGCAAAGCAATCATGAGAAAGAAGAGTAAAGCGTGAAGCATCACACTTTATGATTTCAAACTATATTAAAGGCTATAGTACTCAAAACAGTTTGGTACTGGCATAAAAACAGACACATAAACCAATGGAACAGTAAGCCACCAAGTAAACCTGTACACACATGGTTAACTAATATTTGACAAAGCAGCCAAGAATACTCAATGGATAAAAGACAATCTTTTCAATAAATGATGCTGGGAAATTGAATATTCACATGCAAAAGATTGAAACTAGACCCCTAACGTATACCAAAAATTAATTCAAAATGGATTAAAGACTTAAATGTAAGACCTGAAACCATGAAACTCCTAGAAGTAAACATAGGAAAAAGTTCCTTGACATAGGTCTTGGCAATGATTTTTTGAATATGACACCGTAAAACACAAGCAACAAAAGCAAAAATACCGTATTTGCCGGCGTATAAGACAACTGGGCGTATAAGACGACCCCCTAACATTTCCACTCAAAATACAGAGTTTGTTATATACTCGCCGTATAAGACTACCCCCTCTTCCGCACACCTTCCANAAAAAAAAAAGGACTACTATACATATAAAACTTTTTTGCATAAACCTAATGGAAACAATAAAAAAAATCTAGAACATAACAAAAAAAGAGGAAATGGAGGGGGAAAAATCATAGAATACCACCAAACTAAAATAAAAGACAGAAACACAAGGGAAAAGAAACAATAGAGACATAGAGCTAGCAGAAAACAAATGAGAAAATGGTTACATGGAATCCTCACATATCAATAATCATCCTAAATGTAAATGGACTGAACTCACCAATTAAAAGGCACAGAGTGGGCCAGCCGAGTGACACACTGGTCAAGAACTGGCTTGGGACGCCAGAGGGCCCCAGTTCGGATCCCACCTATGAGAGCCAGTGACACTGCCCTCTACAGCTAAGATGCTGAACAACAGCTCGACCTTGAGCTGGGCTGCCGTGAGTCACCGGCGACGGCGTAGGCTGCGACCCCTGCTGCAGTGGGTTGCCATGGGCTACCGTGTGTGGCCAGCAGCCAGTGTGAGCGGCTGGCAGCTGCAGTGAGCGGGCCATCCAGAAGCCAGCGACTGATCTGCCTCGCCCGGGAAGAGCGCAATGATGGTGCCAACTTGAGCCAGTGGAGCAATGTCCTCCACAACTAGATCGAAGAACTAAAGGACAGCAACTTGTCTGTTCCCCTTCCCCCAATTCCCCAGCACTGTTCCAATTCCACAATAAAAATCTTAAAAAAAAAAAAGGCACAGAGTAATGGGATGGATTAAAAAACAAAACCCAACTATATGCCGCCTTCAGGAGACCTACCTTAGCTGCAAAGACAAACATAGACTCAAAGTGAAGGGGTGGAAAAAGATACTCCTAGCAAATGGTATTCAGAAAAAAGCGCGTGCAGCCATACTTTATCAGACAAAACAGATTTCAAGATTAAAAAAAAACCACCAAGAGACAAAGATGGACATTTTATAATGATAAAGAGGATAATATATCAAGACATACCTTATTTCCCCATGTATAAGACACACCTTTTTTTCAAAAAATTTGGGGTCTAAAAACTGGGTGCGTCTTATACAATGGTTGTAGATTTTTTTTACTTGCAATTCCTGCAAGTGATGAGAAGATGTATGAATTTTATGATGAATAAAACTTGAGTTCAATAACTTTATGCAATACATTTTTTTCAAATTTTGGGCCCCAAAATTAAGGTGCGGCTTATACATGGGAGCATCTTATACATGGGGAAATACAGTAATACTTATTAATATATATGCACCCAGCCTGGAAGCACCAAAATATATAAAGCAATAACTAGCAGAACTTAAGGGAGAAACTGACAAAAATACAATTTTAGTAAGGGATCTAAAGACACCATTGACAGCAATGGCTAGATCATCCAAACATAAAATCAATAAGGAAATATCAACCTTAAGTGGCACATTAGACCAAATGGACATATGAATACTTATAGCTTTTCACCCCAGAACACAAGAATATACATTCATATTGAGTACACATGGAACATTCTCAAGAATAGGCCATATGCTAAAGCATGAAACTAGCCTCAACAAATTTAAAATTGAAATCATACCAAGCATATGCTCTAACCACAATGCTTTGAAATTGGAAATCAACTGCAAAAAGAAAGCTGAAAAACAACAAATGTGTGAAGCTTAAACAACATGCTAAACAATGACTGGGTCAAAGAATAAATGAGATCAAAAGATACATAGAAACAAATGACAATGACAATACGACATATCAAAATTTGGGGGATGAAGCAAAAGTGGTAATAAAGGGGGAAGTTTATAAGATTATAGACCTACCTCAAGAAACAAGAAAAATCCCAATAAACAACCTAACATTTCACCTTAAAGAACTAGAAAAAAAGGAACAAATGAATCCTAAAGTCAGATGGAAGGAAATAATAAAACTTGCGCAGAATTAAATGAAATACAGAACAAAAATAGAAAATACGAAATGCAACAAAGAGCTGGTTCTTTGAAAAGATTAATAAAGTTGACAAATGTCTGGCAAGGCTCAATAAAAACAAAAAAGGAGAGATTCAAATAAAATCAGAAATGCAAAATGAGAAGTTCCAACGAACATCACAGAAATGCAAATGACTATACAAAAATGTTATAGAAGGCTATATGCCACCAAATTTGATAACCCAGAAGAAATGGACAAGTGCTTAGAAATAATCTTACTAGACTGAATCATGGAGAATTGGAAAATATAAATAGACCGATCAACAGTAAGGAAATTGAAAGTCATCAAAAACCTCCAAAAAGTAAAAGTCCAGGAGGAGATGGCTTCATTAAGTGAATTCTGCCAAACATTCAGAGAGGATCTAACACCTGTCCTCCTCAGGCTCTTCCAAAAAATTAAGAAGAGGTATACTTCCTAACTCATTTTATGAGGCTAATTACCCTCATGCCAAAACCTGGTAAGAACACACAAACACACACACACATACACACACACACACACACACACACACACACACACAAAATTGCAGACCAATATCTCTGATGAATATAAAAGCAAAAATCCTAAACAAAATACTAGTATATCAAATACAACAATACATTAAAGAGATAATACATCATGATCAAGTGGGGTTCATTCCAGGAGCACAAGAATGGTTCAAAATATGCAAATGGTTCAATGTTATACACCACATTAACAAAATAAAGGATAAAAAACATATGATCATATCAGGGCCAGCCGAGTGGCGCGTTGGTTAAGAGCTGGCTTGGGACGCCATCTCTGAGCAGCAGAGCCCCATTTCGGATCCCACATGAGGGCCAGTGACGCTGCACCCTCTACAGCTAAGATGGTGAACAACAGCTCGACCTGGAGCTGGGCTGCTGTGAGTCACCGGCGACGGCATAGNAGAGAGAGAGAGAGAGAGAGCGACTCCGAAATATGGAGAGAAGAAGGCAGCCTGACTAGAGACAACAGGACGTGAGATAGTGACCAAGTGGGGAACCTGGATTTCCACTCCCACCTGGCAGTAATGAAGTGGTACCCTCATTCCTGCCATTGAAGTGCAGTGTCTGAAGAGACCTCAAAAGCAGAAGATATAATATCAAGAGTTTCATAACATAATACCTGAAATATTCAGGATATAATGAAAATAATCGCTCATCATATCAAGAACAAAGAAAATCACAACTTGAATGAGCAAAGAAAATCAATGTCAATATTAAAATGACATAGATGTTGAAATTATCTGACAATGATTTTAAAGGCACGAACATAAAAAAATGTGTCAATGAACAATTACAAACATGCCTGAAACAAATGAATAAATAGAAAGTGTCAGCAAAAAGATAGTCTCCACAAAGAAATAGAAGATATAGAAAACAACCAATGACACATTTAGAACTGAAAACTATCATAATTTAAATGAAAACTCATTGAATGGACTCAACAGCAGAATGGAGACAACAGGAAAAAAAATAAGCCTGAAGATAGAACAATAAAAATTGCCCAATCTGAACAACAGAAAAAAATAGACTGAACTATGAACAACTATCCACCAACAAACTGAACAACCTAGGAGAAATGGATAAATTCTTAAAAACACACAAACTACCAGCCTGAATTAAGAAGAAAAAAAATTCTGTACAGTAAAGAGATTGAATCAGTAATTAAAGACCTCCAAATGAAGAAAATCCCAGGACCAGATAGCTTCACTAGTGAATTCTGCCAAATATTTAAAGAAGAATTAACATCAATTTTTCTCTAACTTCTCAAAAAAATCAAAGAGGAGGGAACACTCCCAAACTCATTTTATGAAGCCAGCATTACCCTGACTTGGAGGGGGAAAAAAAGCCAGATAAGTACATTATAAGAAAAGAAAACTACAGGCCAATATCCCAGATGAATATAGATGCAAAAATCCTCAATAAAATACTAGCAAACTGAATTCAGCAGCACATTAAAAGGAACATTTATGGGTCGGCCGAGTGGCACGTTGGTTAAGAGTTGGTTTGGGACGCCAGCTCTGAGCAGCAGAGCCCGGGTTCAGATCCCACATGCGGGCTAGTGATGCTGTGCCCTCTACAGCTAAGATGGTGAACAAAACCTCGACTTGGAGCTGGGCTGCAGTGAGTCGCCAGCGGTGGCACAGGCTGCAGTGGGGCTGGCCGGCAGCTGGTGTGCACTTTCATGACCTGCTGTGAGCTGCCATGGGCGGCTATCCAACGGCCGGCAAGCGACTGCCTCACCTGGGTAGAGCGCAATGATAATACCAACATGGGCCAATGAAGTGACGTCCTCCACATCTAGACTGAAGAACAAAAGGACAGCAACTTGTCTGTTCCCCTTCCCCGATTCCCCAATACATTCCACAATGCTGTTCCCCTCCCCTAATTCCCCAATAAAATCTTAAAAAAAAAGGAACATTTATCATGATCAGTGGAATTTATCCTTGGGATGCAAGGATGATTCAACATAAGCAAATCAATAAATCTGATACATCACATTAATAGAACGATAAAAAAAATCTTGATCATCTCAAAAGACACAGAGAAAGCATTTGACAAAATTCAACATCTATTCATGATAAAAACTCTCAAAAATGTGAGCAACAGAGGTTTGATTCCTGGCCTGAGCTGAACTGCCGCTGAGCTGCCAACAGGTAGCAGGATGGCTCAGCTAAAAAAAAAAAAAACAACTCTCAAAAATGGGGTATAGAAGGAATGCACCTCAACATATTAAAGGCCATGTATGACAAATACACACCTAACTTTATACTCAATGGTGAAAAGTTGAAAGCTTTTCCTCCAAGATCAGGAGCAAGACAAGGGTGCCCACTCTTACCACTCCGATTCAACACAATACTGGATATCCCAGCCAGAGCAATCAGGCAAGAAAAATAAATCAAAGGCATAAGAATTATAAAGGAAAAAGTAAAATTGTCTCTATTTGCAAATGACAATTTTATATAGAGAAAATCCTAAAGACTCCACCAAAAAACTGTTAGGTTGAATCAATGAATTCAGCAAAGTTGCAGGATACAAAATTAACGTACAGTGATATCAGCAGCATGGCAGCATGAGAAGACCTCCAGGTCTCTCCCCTTGAAGTTACCAGTTGGACAGCTATAATTCAACAAAGGATTCCCAGCTCAACATACAAACACGTCTGAGGGATCTGCTTAAAAAGACATCTGAAGGTGGGCATATTGGAGTGATCAGGAGAGACAGGATGGGGGAAGGACAGAGACGAGAGCCACAGAAGCAGTCCGGCACTCACCGGCAGTGGTCCAAGTGAACGTGATAGCAGGGAAGGGTCTGGATTCAGCCCCCACTGGACAGACCAGATCAGAGAGGCAGAGGCGACAATTGGGCCTAGATGGCCTGTACACATTGAGGCTGACCCCAGGGTCAGAGGCAGCTGCGGAAGTGGTGCAAAGGGTGGCAGCACACCAGACATCGCCACCATAGGACAAAGAAAGCTGCGGTTGTGCCAACACATTCCCCGCCCCCATCCTCTTGTGGTCCATCCAGTAGTAAAATCCTCACTTTGGAAATCGCAAAAAGCCAAGAACAACTTTCCAGCATTAAGTGGTCTGTACTCATTGCAGCTGAACCCACTGGAATGAACAGAGCAGCAGACACAGGAACCCACCTAATCCCACCCAGTCCTCCCCCACCATCCCAGCGGTGCCACTGGCAGCTTCTGGCTGCAGGAAGGCTGTGCCACGAGCATATAGGCCAGAAGACCCATAGCCTACCACATTCACCACAGGAGTGGTACCATGAAACCAAGGCAACCCTGCTGTAAAGAAGATGGCCACCTCCTCAGGGAATACAGGGCTCAGGACACTGCCCCACAGAAATCTGGAAAGCCCCAGTAATGCAGGTTAAAGAAAACAAAAACTTTTGTGTCAGCACCACCTACTGGAAAACGAAAGAAAAACTCTCCATATCAACCTGCTAAACAGTATGAGACAAATACTTAAAAAAAAAAAATTCATTCCCACAAATGCCCAAAAGAGAAATAATCCATCAAGAAGAATAAATAACCAAGTCAACAAGGAAATTCAGAAAGAAAATGAAAAATCTCCAGAAAATAAAGGCATAGAAGACTGACTTAAACGACAAAAAATTCATTTAAATGACAGAAGAAGATTGCAGTTCTGAAAAAACTCAATGAGATACAAGAAAATTCAGAAAAGCAATTCAACAAGCTCAAAAATATTAAATCACTGAATGAAAGACATACTTCACCAAAGAGATTGAAACTATAAAAAAGAATGAAACAGAAATTCTGGAGCTGAAGAATTCAATAAATGAGATGAAGAATGAACTAGTGAGCTTAGGAAATAGAGCAGGCCAGATGGAGGAAAAAATTGATATTGAAGATAGAACTCTAGAAATGACCCAGGTGGAAGAAGAGAGAGAATCAAGAGTAAAAAAACAACAAAGAAAACAAAAATAAACAAAAAGGAAAGAAAGAAAGAACTCTACGAGAACTATCTGACTTCGTTAGAAAGAACAATATAACAATAATGGGTTTACCAAAAGGAGAAGGGAACAGAAAGCCCATTTAAACAAAAAATCGATGACAACTTCTCAAACCTGTGAAAAGAACTGGATCCTCAAATCCAAGAAGCTAACAGAACATCTAATTATCTCAATCCAAAAAGGCCTTCAAAAGGCACATTAAAGCTGGGAAAAATTAATGACAAAGAAAGAATTCTGAAGGCAGCCAGGGAAAACAAGATGATAACCTATAAAGGAAACTCTGTTAGATTATAATCAGATTTTAAAGCACAAACTCTACAAGCTAAGAGAGAATTGAATCAAATATTCAAATTTTGAAAGAGAGAAATCATCAGCCAAAAATAATATATCCTGCAAGTTTACCCTTAGGTATGAAGAAGAAATAAAGGCTTTTCCAGACATACAGAAGCTGAGGGAATTTAACACCACAAGACCTGCATTACAAGAAATGCTGGAAGGTGCTCTTCTACCTGAAACAAAAAGACAAAAGGACACAAAAACTGTGAGAAGGATAACAGACAGACAGAAACAGGAAATTGCAACCCTTGTTCAGAGTAGGGTATTAAACATTTAAATATAACATAAAGGTTAAAAGAGATAAAAGCACTTTAAAAAGAAGACAACTACTGCAATTTGGAAATAAATACAGCATAAAAAAGGATAATTTGTGACAACAAAAACATAAAAGGGATGGGGAAGGACTGAATTGTATAGGTGAATGTAGATAAGATGCAATGAGAAGAAAAAGGACTACTAGGGCCGGCTGAGTGGCTCAGTTGGTTAAGAGCTCGCTCAAGAGTTTGAGCTCTGAGCAACAGCGGTTCGAGTCAGCCCGAGCTGAGCAGC
>NW_017731868.1:258524-262721 GCF_001890085.2 Hipposideros armiger | reverse complement strand
GTCTATCTGAAGTGTACCTGGCGTATAAGACGACCCCCCACTTGGAGGCATATTTTTCAGGGCCAAAAAATCGTCTTATACGCCGGCAAATACGGTAAATCAAAATTTTAGTTTAACCACATTAAATGAAAAGGCTTCACAGAATGGGCATAATAATTATACCAATGTATGCTAGGGATAAAGCACACATTAAAAAAAAAGAAAAAGCTGCACAGCAAAATAAAATGATCAAAATGAAAAGGCAACCTATGGAATGGGAGAAAATATTTGCAAATCATACATTGAATAAGGGGTTAATATTGAAAATATATAAAGAACTCATACAACTCAATAGCTAAAAAAAAAAAAAAACCCAAACAAACAATCCAATTAAGAAATGGGCAGAGGAACTGAACAGACATTTTTACAAAGACATACAAATGATCAACAGGTACATGAAAAGGTGCTCAACATCACTAATCATCAGGGAAATGCAAATCAAAACCTAAAAGTTCTCATCACAAAAAACAAAAAGTTTTTCTCTATTTTATCATATCTTTATGAAGTGATAGATGTTAAATTAAATAAACTTATTGTGGTAATTATTTCACAATATATGTAAGTTGAGTCACTATATTGTACACCTTAAACTTACATAGTGTTGTATGTTAATTATATCTCAATAAAAATAAAAGAAAAAAGAAAATAGATTGAAAATAAACAGATAGGCTGGCCGTGTGGCGCGTTGGTTAAGAGTTGGCTTGGAAGCGCCGGCTCTGAGCAGCAGGGCTGCAGTTGGGATCCCACATGAGGGCCAGTGATGCTGCGCCCTCTACAGCTAAGATGGTGAACAACAGCTCTACCTGGAGCTGGGCTGCCGGGAGTCACCGGTGATGGCGTAGGCTGCAGCCCCGCTGCAGTAAGCTGCCATGAGCTACCGTGAGTGGGTGGCAGCCACTGTGAGCGGCCGGCAGCTGATGTGAGCTTTCGCGAGCTGCCATGAGCTGCAGTCCAGTGGCCGGTGACCAATTGCCTCACCCAGAAAGAACGCAATGATCATAATACCAACATGGGCCAGTGAAGCGACATCCTCCACAACTAGACTAAAGAACAAAAGGACAGCAACTGTCTGTTCCCCTTCCCCGATTCCCCAATGCTGTTCCCCTCCCCACCAATTCCCCAATAAAATATTTTTAAAAAGAAAATAATAAACAAAGCCTCAACAACATATAAGACTAAAACAAAAGACAAACCCAAAGAAATCCACACTGAGAAGTAGCATAATCAAACTCCTGATCACAAAAGACAAAGGAAAACACTTGAAAGCAGTGAGAAAGAAATGACACAATTCTATAAAGGAGAATACCAATTCGAATGACAGAGGATCTCTGATCAGAAACCATAGAGGCCAAAACGAAGTAGCACAATAGTTTTAGTGCTGAAAGAAAAGAACTGGAAACCCAGAATTTGATATCAAACAAAAAGACCCTTCAGGAAATCAAGACATTCTCATATGAAGGAAAATTAAGAATATGTGTTGCCAACAGACATACCTTAGAAGAATGGCTAAAGAAAGCTCTTTAAACAGAAAGGAAGTGATAAAAAAAGATAAAAGAGAGAACAGTGGAAAGATCAAAATTACGGATAAATACAATATACTTTCCTTCTCCATAGTTTTCTAAATCCTTCTTGACAACTGAAGCAAAAATGTTAACACTTGTCTTGTGTGGTTTTCAATGTATGTAGAGGAAATATTTAAGATAATTATATTATAAACAGGGGAACATAAAGGAATCTAAAGTGAAATAAGTACACTTCATTCAAACTGGTAAAATGTCAATAGCAGTTGATTGTGCTAAGTTATGTATGTACAGGCATACCTCGTTTAATTGCACTTTGCTTTATTGCCCTTCACAGATGTTGCATTTTTTACAAATTGAAGGGAAGACCCTCCACCAATAAAAACATTATAACTCACTTTGTTGTGGTACTTGCTTTATTGAGGTGGTCTGGAACCGAATCTGCAATATCTCCAAGATATGCCTGTATTATGTTATTAACCTTCAGCAAGTAAAAAATTAAGCTTTTTGTCCCGAAAAAGCTATACAAAGAGATATACTCAAAAACACTATACAGTATTCCTCCCTTATTTGCCAGGATACACTCCAAGACCCCCAGTGGATGGCTAAACCCACGAGTAGTATCAAATACTAATCTTCTTTAATTCTTCCAGAAATGTGGCAACAGCTTCTTCGTTGGCAGATGCAGCCTCTCCAGTAATTTTTATATTTTTCAGTCCAAGCCTATTCCTGAATCTGTGTAACCATCCCTTACTTGCAGTAAATGGCTTGGTGCCACTTGTTTCAGGGGATCCCTTGCTGAAGTCATTTTATCACTCAACATTTTCTGGCATAACACATTGCAGTCAATTGGAACACATTTTCTGTTCATGCCTTCCACCCACAAATTTAATACCATTTCCATCTTAACTAAGCACTTATCACACACCATGCCCATAACTTTTGCAGTTTGAAGTGTGACAGCAAAACTAGCACACATTTCTTTTTTGTTCTTCACAATTTCACGAATAGAAGATTTATTCTTACCATAGATCTTAGCAACCTCAGCATATGACTTTTTTTTCTTTCCTTATTAAGTTGAGAATTCTAACCTTTTCATTTAAAGGGAGCGCTTTACAGTTTCTCTTTTGGCATGCCCGAATTGCCAGCATCACTATTCTAGTGCTTTTGGGCCATTATTAAGTAAAAGAAGGGTTACTTGAACACAAACTCTGCAATACCATGACAGCGGATCTGATAATCCAGGTGGCTACTAGGTGACTAAATGGCAGGTAGCATGTACAGCATGGATACACTGGACAAAAGGATGATTCACATCCCGGGAGGAATGGAGCAGGATGGTGTGAGATTTCATCATGCTAGTCAGAATGATATGCAATTTAAAACTTATAAATTGTTCCTTTCTGGAATCTTCCATTTAATATTTCCAGACCATTAGTAACTAAAACCACGGAAAGCGAAGCCGCAGATAAGGAGGGACAACTGTAGATACATCAAAATGGAATTCTAGAAAAGGTATATGTAACCCACAGGAAGGCAAGAAAAAGAAAACAGAGAAAGAACAGAAGGAATAAACAGAAAACAAAAAAGAAAATGACAGATTTAAGCCCTAACATATCAATAATTGTATGTTGTATAAATAGTCTAAATATACCAATTAAAGAGATTGGCAGAGTGGATAAAAATAATACTAAACTATATGCTATCTACAAGAAACTCACTTCATATATAATGATGTAAATTCAAAGTAAAGGCATAGAAAAAATGTGCCACGCAACCTTAAATAAAAAAAAAGCAAGAAAAAAAAGCAGTAGTGGCTAAAATAATGGCTACATTAATTTTATATAAAATAGACTCCCATGCAAAGAAAATTACCAAAGACAGAGGGCATTATATAACAATAGAAGGGTCAAGCCACTAAGACATAACAATCCTAAATGCATACTCATATGCATCAAACAACAAAGATGCAAAATGTGAAGCAACAAATGATAGAACTGAAGAGAAAAATAGGCAAATCAACAATTATACCTGGACACTTCCACACCTCCTTCTCAACAAGTCACTGAACAACTAGATAGAAAATCAGCAAGGACACAGAAGAATCAGCAACACTATCAACCAACATGAGTAAATCGACATTTATAGAAAACTCCACCCAAAAACAGCAGGATACACATTCTTTCTGAGTGACCATGGAACATTTACCAAGACAGACCATATCCTGGGCCATAATACAAACCTCAACAAATTTAAAGGAATTGAAAACATACAGTGTATATTCTCTGACCACTATGGAACCAAACTATAAATCAGTAACAAAACAATAACAGGAAAATCTACAAACACTTGGAAACTAAACAACACATTTCCATATAATTCATAGGTTAAACATGAAGCCTCTAAGGAAATTAAAACCTACATTGAACTACATGAAAAGAAAAACATATAAAAAGTTGTGAGACACAGCGAAATCAGTACTAAGAGGGGAGCTAATAGCAGCACTAAATGCTTACATTAGAAAACAGGAATAGGGCCGGCCGAGTGGCGCGATGGTTGGAAACTGGCTTGGGACGCCAGAGGGCCCCGGTTTGGATCCCACATATGAGGGCCAGTGACACTGCCCTCCACAGCTAAG
>NW_017731868.1:250412-258457 GCF_001890085.2 Hipposideros armiger | reverse complement strand
GCCAGCGTGAGCGGCCAGCAGCCGCAGTGAGTGGCCGTCCAGAAGCCGGCGACTGATGTGCCTCGCCCGGGAAGAGCGCAATGATGGTGCCAACTTGGGCCAGTGGGGCAACGTCCTCCACAACTAGACTGGGGAACAAGACGACAGCAACTTGTCTGTTCCCCTTCCCCCAATTCCCGGCGCTGTTTCCATCCCCCCAATTCCCCAATAAAAATCTTTAAAAAAAAAAAAAAGAAAACAGGAATAGTCTCAAATCAATAACCTAAACTTCCACCTTCAGAAATTAGGCAAAGAGGAGCAAAATAAACCCAAAACAAGCAGAATGAAGGAAACAATAAAGTGCAGAAATCAATGAAATTGAAATAGAAAGATGATAGAGGAAATCAATGAAACAAAACACTTGTTCTTTGAAAAGATCAATAAAACTGACAAACCTCTAGCAAGCCTGACAAAGAAAAGAAGACACCCAGCCTGCAGATATCAAAAGAATAATAAGGGAATACTTAAAACAATTCCACAAACTTAAATTTGACAACTTGGAAGAAATGGATTAAGGAAGGGCCTGGCCCATAAATCCATGTCCATATTTGTAAATTTGGAATTTTTAAAGGCCTCAGTGGTGTTCCTTCTACATGTCAAGTCTCTACTGTGCAAAGATGTTCACCACAATATTCTTTTCATTGTAACCAGCACCCATATAAAAATGCAAAACAATTCCAGAACCCCTAGTTTCCCTCACATCACAATAATACTTACAATATAAAAAAGTACAAATAATGTAAGCATCCAACCACAGAGGAAATGACCAAGTAACTGAGGACACATATATAGGATGGGATATCAGAAATCAGGTTTAGATGAATATTTAATGACCTGGTAAAGTACATTATAAGGTTAAGTAGGAATGAAAGTGAGGTTATAAAGTGGTATTTATACTACAATCCCATGTTGTAAAAATATGTTTATAGTCTAAGTCAAACAAGGGAGTTAATGTGCTGGATAGTAGGCTCGTAGATGACTTTTATTTCCTTCCTTATTCTTTTTCTGTATTTTCTACAATGAGCATGTCTCACCTATATAATCAGGAAAATTTTAAAACATTATTTGAAAAAAAGAAACATCTAACTTTCAGGGTTGGGTGTAGACTGAGATAATTTATGCAAAGCCCTTTCATGGGGCCTGGCACATAGTAAGCACTGAGGAAGCATTTGTTCCTGTTTCCTGTTCTTGGGCTGTGAAGTTAGGGTTTCTATACTCTGGGTAGGAGTTCACTTTCCAGGTTTGAACCTACACACTTCTCACACAATCCAAAGTAAGGGCCACAAGGAATAGCTTTTTTTAAGAAGACTCATTCACTTGTTCATTCAAAAATGTAAGGGGGGGGAGTGTGGGAAGGGCGAATTGGGTAAAGGGGGTCGAATGTGTGGTAATGGAAGGAAACTAGACTTTTGATGATGAGTGCACAATACAGTATACAGATATTGAATTATAATGCTGTACAGATAAAATTTATATAACATTATTAACCAATGTTACTTCAATAAATTTAATTTTAAAATGTACTCTAGGTTCTGGGGATACCAAAAATGAAAAGATGACATCAATGCCTTCAGGTAGCTCTCTGGCTAACGAGTGACACAGGTGTATTTAGAACTATGGTATGATGAAACAATGACTTTTGATAAGGATGTACACAAAGTGCAATGAGAAGCCAGAGGAAGGCCTTTTACAGTGGAGGAATGCTATAAGTTGTGAAAGGAAGGAGATTAGTGGGAATAGCATGTGCAAAGACAAAGAGTTAAAAGGAGGGGCCGGCCGAGTGGTGCATTTGTTAAGAGTTGGCTTGGGACGTCAGCTCTGAGCAGCAGGTCCCCATTTTGGATCCCATGAGGGCCAGTGACACTGCGCCCTCTACAGCTAAGATGGTGAACAACACCTCGACCTGGAGCTGGGCTGCCGTGAATCGCCGGCGACAGCATAGGCTGCAGTGGAGCTCCAGTGGGCTGTCATAAGCTACCTTGTGTGGCTGGCAGCCACCGAGAGCGGCCGTCCAGTGGCCGGCAACCGATCTGCCTCACCCAGGAAGAGCGCAATGATTATACCAACATGGGCCAGTGAAGCGACATCCTCCACAACTAGATTGAAGAACAAAAGGACAGCAACTTGTCTGTTCCCCTGCCCCAATTCCCCAATGCTGTGTTCTCCCCCAATTCCCCAATAAAATCTTAAAAAAAGAAAGAGTTACAAAGGAGTATAAAAATTTCACAGAACTGGGCCGGCCGAGTGGCGCGATGATTAAGAAATGGCTTGGGACGCCAGAGGGCCCTGGTTCGGATCCCACATATGAGGGCCAGTGACACTGCGCCCTCTACAGCTAAGATGGTGAACAACACCTCGACCTGGAGCTGGGCTGCCGTGAGTCACCAGCGACGGCGTAGGCTGCAACCCCTGCTGCAGTGGGTTTGCCATGGGCTACCGTGTATAGCCAGCAGCCAGCGTGAGCGGCCAGCAGCTGCAGTGAGCGGCCGTCCAGAAGCCAGCGACTGATCTGCCTCGCCCGGGAGGAGCGCAATGATGGTGCCAACTTGGGCCAGTGAAGCAACGTCCTCCACAACTGGACTGAAGAACAAAAGGACAGCAACTTGTCTGCTCCCCTTCCCCAATTCCCCAGCGCTGTTCCCATCCCCACAATTCCCCAATAAAAATCTTAAAAAAAAAAATTTCCCAGAACTATAAGTAGTTGTCTTGCCGGAACATAAAGAACAAAGGAGGAGGAGTGGTGGGAAATGATACAACAAGTAGATCACAAAAGATCTTGTCTGTCACACAAAGATGACTGAATTTTATTCTGTAGGGGAACCACTGAAAGAATCTTGGGCAAAGAGTGACTTGATCAGCACTAGCAAAAATACCAGGAATCCCGAAAAACATCTGAATCCCCACTTATTTCCAGGGGAAAGGAAAAGACCCCACCCTCTAGGTCTGTTCCCCCTGAAAGAAATAACATGAAGCAGTAAACGCAACTCTGCACCTGGCACACAGTGAATACTCAATAACGATCCGTTGAATATGAATTTGGATGTTCTGAGAGCAGAATTTTAGCAGCACCAGCATCTCTAGTTTGGTCTTGGGTGTGATAACAGGAACAGTTCCTTTGAAAGGGACTAGTGAAAACTGAAAATTCTAGAATCTAACAACAATGCAACAGGAGGAGGGTGCCATATACTGTTTCGTTGTACTCCAGTGTACAAATCCCTCTCATGTTTTTCTTTCCATAGCTGGGATTTAAGTCCCAATAATGGGATAATATTACAGTTTTAGTCCACACACTAACCTCTCTGGAATCCTGGATGACAGGTGCTTATGTGCACACATGGTAAACTGGAAGGAATTCATTAATGGTTTTACTGCTGTTGTTTTACCCAATATCTCTTCTGTTTAATTCAAGTTGGTTGGATGGTTCTGCAGATAAATACTATAGAAATAAAATACTACTGCATTTCTGCCTCCATTTATTGAGTGCATACAAAATGCTTTAAATAATCAGGAAGGATGTATTAGATATGTTTTAACAGTGAATACAATGAGGCTCAGAGGCAGCAACTTGTCCAAGGTCACTCTGATAGTGAGTTGCAAAGCCACAACTCAAATCCATGTTTGCTGTATTCAACTATCTCAAAATTACAGCAATGTTCCCTCCAAAGCCAAAACACAGTTGCCAGAATACAAAACTGCCAGAACACAAAATTTCCAGAATACAAAAATAATACTTTGGGCTGGAAAGAAAATACTTTCTAAATTTAAAAAAAAAATCAAAAGAAGGGTGAAAAAGAAAAAATACATATGGGAAATGAGGGGGGAAAATGGAGGAACCAGAAGCCAATATCAGCTAGGCCCTAGTCTGCAAGAAGGGATGGAGGAACCTGGGTCTGGGAGGTGGACTGGAGTTCATTCTCAGGGAGCGAGAGGGGAAAAGTTTCTGAGTGGGAACCTAAAACAGAGCCGAGAAAGAAGCGAAGCGAGTGAGATCTGGCCACTGCACTCTGTGCCACCTGGCCTGCCTTCCTTACCTGCCATGAAACCAGTCCTGGCACATGTCACACTCGATCATGAAGCGGGTCACATCGTAAGGCAGCCGGCAGAGGCAATACACCGGCACCGAGGCCATCTTCGCCGGGCCTTGAAACGTTCTGCCGCGGACCAGTCTCAGAACCTTCAGAGGAGCGAGAGGCGACAGCACGCGTCCTTTCTGGATGAATGCTGGGCACAAACAACACTTTTTATAGTAAATCAGATCTCCCAGGGTACCAACCCACAGTTCACAAATGGGGAGTTACCGCGGCCGTGATGCAACACAGCTGGTGCGACTGTAGGGGGCAACCGGAGAAAGTGCACCCGCCTCCAGGATTGCTTTAACAAATAAAGAACGGAGCTGGGCCGTCGAGGCTTTTTTTTTTTTTTACACTCCCTACCTTCCTTAGCCCCCAGCGTCAGTGAGAACTTCTTTCCGGGCTTCAGGGCAATATCTAACGCCTTTAAGGAAGCTTCTTTAATCCCTCACTGACCCTCTCCTTGCTCGAAACCTTGCTTCCCAGGGCGCTCTTTATTATGACACCAGCCCTAGTCTCAAGAATGAGGCTGGGGGAGCTCAGCAAAAGCCTCTTCTTTCTTTCCCACCCCCACCCCCTAAATACGAGCAACTGGAGAGAGATGAGGGATCTCTAGGTGTGGGCTCGGATTACTCGCAAATTACCTCGCTGCCTTCATGAACAAGGCAGAGGCGCCCAACTCAAATCACAGTTCTAGGGTCGTGTTCTGAGAACTCTCCCAATCATTCTACCCCAGAGCAGTCGGGAGCCTCATCACCCCAAAAACCGAAATAAATCTCAACTGCAAAACTCATCAGCTTGTCCTCTACTTCAAACATGACCGGGTTCTCGTCGCGCCCCTGAAACTAAAAAGGACCGCTACAAAACCCCTGAAACTGACTAGCATTTCCTTACACTCCTGCAACTGAGGAAGGATTTGTTTTCTTCCCACCGCTCGGAAACAGGCAGGCATCTCCTCCCAACCCCCTCAAACTGACGAGGGCTCCCCTCTCCCCCCAAACTGACCGGGATCTCCTCGTACATCTCGAAACTGACAGGAATATTCTTGCAGCCCCGAAACTTACAAGAATCTCTTCGCGCTTCCCAAACTGACAGGAACCTCCTCACGCCCCCAACCCGACAAGAATGTCTTCGGTCCCCAGCCCTAGAGGGACCTCCGCATCCGCAAAGCTGCAGGGATTCCTCCCGCCCGCAGAGCTCAGTCCCACCGACGCGCCGGCGGCCGGGCTCGCTGCGGAGCGGCTCGGCGCCTCCCTCAGCGGAGGCTCGGCCGGCAGTTCTGGCCCAACCGGCAGCGCGCGCCGAATTCTGGGATCGTCACGGCAACGCCGCGAACCTAGTGCGCCGGCCCCTCAGACCACTCGCTGGATCGTGCGGCCCTGGCCGCCAGGCTGTGCTTCCGGGCAGCTTTCTCCACAGCTCTGCCCCGGGCCGGCTGTTAGGGCCTACTGGAGACCGCGGCTGAGGCCTAGTCCGGCGGCTGTCCAGAGACTGGGCAAGCGTCGTTGTCGCTGGGCCGGCAAGAGCTTGCCGTGAGCAAACCAACGAGGAAGGAGACGAACCGGCGGCCAGGTCGGAGAAAAATGGCCCGAAAAGTCACCGGGAGAAGCCCGGTAGCGGTGGTAGGCAATTCGGAGTAGTCAATAAAGTTTATTCAAAACAATGAGGAAGTTGAGGCGGAGAGGGGAGGAGAAATATGGGGTAAACAGCTACCATATTGAGAGTGGCAGAGCTGCATCGAGGAGGCGACCCGACCGCCATCTTATGAGGGCCAGCCAAGCCAAGGCCCCGCGGCAGAGGAGGGGAAGGCAGGGCCTGCCTGCTCCCGCGAGACGTCATGGGGCGGGGCACCGCCTTGAGAAAGGGGGGCGGGACTAGGCTACCTTTGGACCCGATCGTCTACTCTAGGTGCCCAATGGACATTGAGTACCTTGAGCCCAGAGGCGGGGGAGCCGCCATCTTAGACGAGGCGGTCACTTGGCTCCATTTTGAGTGGGGCCAGAGCTTTCCCACCATTCTGCCTCCTCCGGGCAAGCAGGGAGTTAAGCCCACCAGCAACACCGCCTTCACACACACACACACACACACACACAGAGACACACACATATACATATACACACACACACACACACACACACACACACTCCTCCTAGCCTTTCCTCCTATGAGACGAGGTGAAACGCTGTGACTGCAAATTGCAAAATGAAGAGGTGGCGGTGGGGACGGGCTCCGGCCAGGGGGGAGACGGAATATTCACCGCCGTTCCCGTTCAGTGAGCTCTTTTGCGGGCTAAGCTCTTTCACAGGGTCTCCGAGTTGTGTATTCTTCATCGTGTAAAGGAAGCCCTATTACCCCCAAAAGGAGGACACGGGCTTAGGGACCACTGGCATTTCAGAGCAGGGAAGTTGAACCTTACACCCTCTACCACCCCCGTGTTCTGTCCTCGGTACCTCGTTCCTCCTTAAAGCTTCTGTCATCTTCCTTGGAACTCTTTTATCTGACCCTACTGCTTCACTTCAGTTCAGATATAGGTCAAAGATTTCCCTGCATATATCCCATGAGTTTCTGACTCCAGCCTGAGGATGGGGTGGGAGAAGGGATTGAGTGAATGGAACTGCACACCTGCTTCAAGATGGCGCTGGTTTTCGCAGGCATTTTAGAATATTATCTAGGAATGCACTTACTATTTCATTTTCTTAAAGGGTCCTACGCTTTAAAAAAAGAAGATGGATGTTTTGCACACCAGTCTCCTAAGTGATGGTGGGTTAGGCCCGGGGGATACAATGATGGAAAGAGGGACTCCACAGTGGGAAATTGCCAGCCAGTCCAGGAGACAAGCTTGCAAGTCAACAATTGGAATACATGTCCAGTAAGCACACAGATACCTTTTACAAAATAAGGCTAAGGAAGTGCCTCAACAGCTGCTGCTGCTGTCAAGACTTCAGGGAGGCTTGGAGGATACATAAAAGCTCACTAACTGTAGATAAAAGGATCAACATGTACAAATGAATGGAGGGAGGCACATGGGAACATATTTGCAAAAAGAATTTGAATATTAGACTTTATCCTCTAAGCAATGACAAGAAAGAGCAAAAGCAGCTGAGTCACATATGTGTCTTAGAGGAAAATCCAGGTTTAGTGGGACCTGAAGCTTATACAGTTTATGAGGTGGGACTTCTTTATGAAAATAATACAGACTTGTGAATACAAAATTAGATCCAAAGGTAGACAGTGTAGACAATAAGATTATTTCTAGAAGCCTTTCCTATACCTGGGTAATAGCTACAAATAGAAGTTATATAGACCACATATAGATGTCCCCCTAAACCCAAGCTAAATTTATTCCCCAAATCAACTTCCACTTAGCTGGATCTCAAAAATGTCTGAGGCAACTCCAATACCACCTAATACAAGAGAAAATGTTACCAAGGAAACTCAGTGGAAAGAGACAGCAGTTTTAACCAGTTGTGGTTTAAATATATTTTACAAACTGTATAAAACATGACCATGTGACCATATGGCAAGTGATGGGCCCTGCAGCTTAAACTTTCTTAGCTTCACAAGTAGGCAGGAGGGTGCTCACTTTGGCAGCACTACTACATTAAAATTGGGAAGACACAGAGAAGTCTAGCGTGCCCACTGCACAAAGATGACATGAAAATTCATGAAGTTTTCCAAAATAAATAAAGGCATGAGGGAAGACGCTGTTGCAATTAGTCATGACAAAAAAGATGAAGCCTGAGTCAAGATAGTAACAGCAGGGGTAGAAAAGGATCAGATAAGTGGGATATTGTTGGGGTTCAGGTAATTAACAAAAACCGAGACAAAGGGTCTTCATTTCAAAGACTTTATTCCCGAGCTCGGGGGTCCGTCTCATTGGGGAGAGAGAGAGAGAGAGCGGACCCTGAGTCTTGGCTAGTGGGGAAATATATAGCT
>NW_017731868.1:211404-250252 GCF_001890085.2 Hipposideros armiger | reverse complement strand
ATCTCAAGCCATAAAGCATTGAGCTTATCTCTTCCCTAGCAAGCAAGCCATAAAACATTTAGTTTATCTTTTCCCTAACAAGCAAGCTAAAAGCATTTAGTTTATCTTTTCCCAATTTCTTGACAAGATACTTTGTTAATTTTTGCTGAAGCAGAAGTTTCTTTCATTTCCCTGGACCTGGATCCCCACAATATTTTGGAGGTTGAATAGGCAGGGCTTGGGGACTAATTGAAACTAGTGGGTGAATGAGTTAAAGGAGTGTGGGTTCATTTCTGGGCTGGGTGTCAGAGTGGATGGTGGTGCCATTGACTGAGCCAGGGTACACAGAGGATAAAGGTTTGGTAGGGAAGAAGAGACTATGTTCAGTTTGGAGTACGTTGAATTAAGGTGTGTGTGGAACAGTAACTCATCCAACAATTCTTTGTTGAGCATCTATGCACCAGGCATGGTGCTAGGTGCTGAGGATGTAGCAGTAACACAGATAAGGTCCTGGCCTTCATGGAGCTGACATTCTACTGAGGGAGCAGTCAGTAAACAAACATAGTTTCATTCATATATTTATTAAGCATCTACTAAATACCAGGCACTGTTCTAGGCACTAGGGATTCAAGGGTAAACAAAACAGAAAAGCTCCCTGCCTTCCTGTGATTCACATTCCAGTGAGGGAGACAAACAATAAAGTGAACCAAATAAGAGAATTTCAGATTGCAGTGAGCACTATGAGGAAAATTAAGCAAGTTATGAGATAAAGATGGGGATGAAAGTCTATTTTAAGCAGGGTAGTTAAGGAAGGCCTCTTGGAGAAAGTAACATGAGCTGAGACCTGAATAACAAGAGCTGGCCAGGGACAGGGCAAAAGGAATAAAAAGTGCAAATGCCCTATTGTGGTGGGGCCAGTTCAGGGCACCCTCTTAATGACACCTCCTGGGCCTTTATGATGGACAGAGTGGAGGACAGGTGGGAAGTGGGGTGGGTTCTCCACACATGAATAAGAGATGGTGTGTGTATCCTTAAGGAGTATATGCACAATCTAATGAAAGAGGCAAGGATCCATACACAATAACAAGGCTGAGAAAGGTCAAACTCGAAGTGCTTCCTAGAGGTTTGAGCAACGTGTGGGAACAAAGGGAGCCACAATGAATTCAAACTTGTTCAGTGGGTGTGTCAGGACAGGCTTCACAGGAGGTGGCATTTGACCCTAGAAGTTTCTCGGCAGTGTTCTTAGGAGGTGGGGTGGGGGTGCTAAAGGATAATGGGAAAGGCAAAACTGTAAGGGGACTGAATCGAGGCAGTTGGATTTGCTGACAGAGGAGCTCTTGGCACTGCTGTGGGTGGGAGGCAGCTGGCTGCTGCCCTGGAAATGTGCGTGCCGGTTGTGTCTCCCACAGCATCAGTGCATGATCTGAACTGGCTGCCATAGTATGAGGCTGCCCTGGAAACCTTCCGCCCCCACCCCACCTCCGCTTAACAGTTGTAAACATTTATTTTTAATTACACAGGCAATAGTAAATGCATTCCTAGTGTAAACATTCAAATGGGTGGAAAATCTCTGCTGACCGCCACTCAATGCCTGCTTACCTCCCTAGAGGGAACTTCAGCGGGCTCTTTTCCAATTCATCTCTCTCCTTGTATGTACATATAACTGTGGAGGTGAAAACTGATGAGGTCTAAGGTGGACTATAAAATACATGAGGAAAAAGGGGGAAAATGAAAAAAATTACATGACGAAGAACAGGCTTGCTCCAAAACAGACTTGGAAGGACAGGGACAGGGAAAATGAAAGAAAAAATAATGACAAATAACGTTATCTGAGAATTTACTGTGTGCTAAGCACTGTTCTAAGCTCTTTACATGCATGAACTCACTCAATCCTGACAACACTATGAGGGACGTATAGTACTACCCCATTTTATGGATAGGGAATCTGAGTTAGAGACTTTAAATCACTTGCTCAAGATCACATAGGTAGTACATATCCAAGCTGGAGTTCCTGGTGGTACAGGTCACCACTCCACTATACCACTGGTGTGGATTTAACAGCAGCTGGTGTCTCTAAGATCCATGTAATGGGGAAAGGTAATCAACGGTTCTTTGCATAATTTGAATCATGGAAGCAAAACAATTTACATTCACATGGAATAAAAACCAGCAGGATGATCCCCCAGGTGCCAAACTAGGTAGCTAACACCAACACACTCCTTTAGGGGTGTGCCGCGTGTGCAGAGCTCTGCTCCCAGGAGGGGCTCCAAGCTTGATTTAATGCTCTGCTGTCACTGTCTTGACATCATTCTTAATAATTTATCTTTGAATTTGTGTCTTGTAAGTGTAGTCCCATGTGACAATGGAGCATACACATGAGCAGAACAGATACACAGAGTGGCAGTGCACACAGCCTGTGGGCATGGCAGGTGGCATGTATGCGGAGCAGTTGGTCAGGGCCGCCTGGCATGCACAAGCGCATCTGGGACATTCTGGGGAACCATGGGGCCTGGAGGGGGGACATTGGACCAGTAACAATGGTGACAGCAGTAGCAGAAGCAGCAGCGGTGGTGTCAGTGACAGGACCCATGGTGAGAGGCAATCTTGCCCTTCTGCTATCACAGCCGGTCCCTGCAGCATCTGCACAAATATTATAGTAACTCTGGCCTGAGCACTGGAACGAGGACTGCTAGTGCTCAGGCAGCAAGTTTTGCCAGTAAATTATTACAAAGTATTGGGTTGTCGGAAAAGTCATGATGCATTTTTGCGACGAAAAACAGAAAAAATACGTCATGACTTTTCCGACAACCCAGTAAAAGCAGACCCATGGACATTGCAGTGAAGTACACCAAGGGGTTATTAGGATTTTTTGAAGAGTTTTAGAATCTCTGGTTTTGAAAACTGGTGCAACATTGCAAAGCAAATATTGGAGGCTCAGGAATGGAAATTAAATTTAAAGATTGTCACATTAGACACATTAGATGAAAGGTTTGGATGAACCAATTATTAATGAGAAAGACAAGTTAAAAGTGTTTCCCTTGTAGTTGAAGATACAGTGGTGGAATGTATAAATAGGCATTTTGAATTATAAATAAATCATGAAGCCATTTTTTATTTCTTTTATGACCTTGTCTTATAGACTGTTCAAGCTGCTAAAACAAAAATGCCATAGACTGGGTGGCTAATAAACAAAAATGTATTATTTTCCAGTTCTGGAGACTGGGAAGATCAAGCTGCTGGCAGATTCAGTGTCTGATGAGAACCCACTTTCTGGTTCATAAATGACCATCTTCTTGCTGTGTGGTGAAAGGGGTGAAGAGCTCTTCGGGGTCTCTTTCATAAAGGCACTAATCTCATTCATTCACGACAGATCCACCCTCATGACCTAATCACCTGCCAAAGGCCCCACCTCCTAATACCATCACATTGGGGATTAGGATTTCAATATATGAACTGGGGTGGGGGAAGGGGGAGGACAGAAGCATTCAGTCTATACCTCCACAAGTTATAGGAAATGTCAGAGGAAACAGTAAGTGCCATTGTATAAATTTATATTTAAAATTAGATTCAGAGTACAAAACTGATTTGTATGAAGAGTTAAATTGTTTTAAAAAATTGTTCCACAAGAATTATCAGCTCTAGATACATTAAAATTAATATTTTGAAATAATTTATCATATCTATCCCAGTGTTGTCACAGCCAGTAATAGTTGCATCAGCAGAAAACTCCCTCTCAAAATGAAGTTACTAAATATTATTTGCCACCTTGTAACTGATTTTGCTTTGTTATATTGGTTGAAAATGAAGTTGCTGAAAACATAAATTTTGATGACTAAATAATTGAATTTGCAAAAAAGCGAGCCAGAAAATCTTTTGATCAATCAAGATATCACATTAGTAACATGTTATTTATTATATAAATTATGGTAACAAAAATATTGTTCTGCAGTTTGTAAATTTATGTTGTTATACATGTAGCATTATTATTCCTATACTGTTTTATAAGTAATAAAATACTTTTAAAAGAAAAAAAATGTATATTTTAGTGCCTTTAATTGCACTCCCTGCCTGTCCTCTGGTTTTTTTGTTTTTTGTTTTTAAAGATTTTATTGGGGAATTGGGGGAAGGGGAACAGACAAGTTGCTGTCCTTTTGTTCTTCAGTCTAGTTGTGGAAGACGTCGCTTCACTGGCCCATGTTGGTATTATCATTGCGCTCTTCCTGGGTGAGGCAGATCAGTCGCTGGCCACTGGACGGCCACTCATGGTGGCTCTTGGCAGCTCACGCCAGCTGCTGGCCACACACAATAGCTTATGACAGCCCACTGCAGCCCCATTGCAGCTGATGCCGTTACCGGAGACTCACGGCAGCCCAGCTCCAGGTTGAGCTGTTGTTCACCATCTTAGCTGTAGAGGACAGTGACACTGGCCCTCATGTGGGATCCGAACCGGGGCCCTGCTACTCAGAGCTCGCGTCCCAAGCCAGCTCTTAACCAACATGCCACTCGGCTGGCCCTGTCCCCTGTTTTTTTTAACTAGGAAGCCTCCATTTTCATGTTGCAATGGGCCCCACAAATTATGTAGCAGGCTATCACTACTGCTGGATGATAATTGTGAGGTGAGTTGAGGGAATCATAGCCATTCAAACAGCCTCTCTGCTGTAACCAAACTCCCTTCCACTGGGAGTGGGAGGTGACAGTGGGTGGAGACAGGCTGACAACACAGAAACATGAAGGTTACTGTGGATGTTTATCATTTTCATGTGAATAGGATCACACATACTGTCCATATTATTTAGCCAATTGCTTTCTTCACTTGGCAATATGTCTTGGAGATCTTTCAACCAAAAAAAAAAAAAAAAAAAGAAAAGAAAAACAAACCTTGTTCTTTTTAAAATTCTTGTTCAGGGGCCGGCCGAGTGGCTCATTTGGTTAAGAGTTAGCTTAAGAGCGCGAGCTCTCAGCAACAGGGCCGCCAATTCAATTCCCACATGGGACAGTGACACTGTGCCCGAGCTGAGCTGCTGCTTAGCTTTCAACAGGTGGCAGGATGGCTCAGCTGGATGGGACATGCTCCTAATAAGACTCTCTGTTCAATGGTGGGCTCCTCCCGCCAGCAACTAAGAATAAACTTGGCACCTTGAGCTGAGCTGCCACTCGGATGGTTCAGTGGATAGAGCATGCGCTCTTAACAACAAGACTGCTGGTTCGACTCCCACATGGGATGGTGGCTATGTCCACCTGCAATTAAGATTGAACACAGCACCTTGAGCTTAGAGGCCACAAGCTGCCGACGGGCAGCCAGATGGCAACTGGCGCCCTCCACAACTTAAGATTGAAGAACAACGACTTGGCTGGTCCCCCTCCCCAATTCCCCAACACTGTTCCCCTCCCCCAATTCCCCAATTTAAAAGAAAAACTCTTGTTCAGGGAAATCCATAATTCAAATGGATCTTGAATTATTTCTCCACTCCCCTGATGGATATTTAAAGTGGTTTTATTTTTCACTAATACAGAGCTGCAGTGAACATACCTGTAGGGACCTCCATGTTTCTCTAGGTGAACACTCAAAAATGGGTTGCTGGGTCATGGGGTATGGATATTTTCAATGTTTAATACATACTGCCAAATTGCCTTTCAAAAGCACTATGCCAATTTTCACTCCCATCAGCACTGCATCTTCACATTTCCTAAGACTCTGAGCTTTAAATTGTTTACCAGTCTGATAAAAAAAAAAGGTAACTCATGTTTGTTTAATTTGCATTCTCCCATCATTAGTGAAGTTGAGCATCTTTTCATGTTTATGGGCCCATCCTCTGTGAACTGTTTGTAACATCTGCCTAGTTTTTCTTACAAGCTTATTGAGTTGTAGGAGTCATTTATATTTCTGAATATTAACCCACTGTCTATTATGTATGTTGCTGATATTTTCCCATGGTATGTAATGTGTATGGTTTGTTTTATCATACAGAACTTTTAAAAGTTTGTAGTCATTTGATAAATTTATATCAATCTTTTCTTCTGTGGCTTTTCCATTTGTTTTGGAAGACCTTCCTTATCCAAGGCAACAACCATATTATCTTATCATTTTTCTCACTTTGTTACAGTTCTTTTACATTTAGGTTTTTAATCTGCCTTAAACTCATTTCCTTCTCAAAGCCTCTGCATTTCTCCTATCTGGAACTCACTTCCCCCAGATCTTCCTATGGCTGACACCTTCAGGGCTCAACTCAAATAGAGCTTTTTCCACGGGGCCTAGCCTGACCACCCTAACTAAATTAACCACCCACTCTTCATTAAGAAGTGCCCTATTTCATTACCTCGATTTATTTTCTTCTTAGATGTCCTCTCTCTACAGTTATCTAATTTATTTATTTGTTCATAGTATGTGTTTCCTTAGATTGTAAAGTCCATGAGAGTAGGAACTTTGTATCATTCCCAGCATCTGGAATACTTGTGGAGTTTATTCTGGTGAATTTGATATGCTACAGGGATAACTTTATTTTTTTCAAAAGGATAGATGATTGTCTCAACACCACGACTCCTTTTTCTAAAGGAGAATTATTTCAGTCATCCTATTTTTCTACTCCTACTTAATATTGAGTCGAGGATGGTTATGATTATTATTCAGTCCAGTGGTTCTCAACCTTGGTGGTATACCAGAATCATGCTTGGATATTTTGTTTTTTTAAATTTAGATACAGAGTATGTACTGGTTTCCTAGGGCTGCTGTAAGATGGTACCACAAACTGGGTGGCTTAAAACAACAGAAATTTATTGTTCTGGAGGCTAAGTCTGAAACCAAGGTGTTGGCTGGGCCATGCTCTCTTTAAAAGCTGTAGTAGAGCATCCTTCCTTGTCTCTTTCTAGCTTCTGGTGGTTGCTATTATTGGCATTCCTTGGCTTGCAGACATAGCACTCTGCCTCTATCATCACATGGTGTTCTCCATGCGTGTCTGAAGTTCCCTATTCTTCTAAGGACCCCAATCATTGGGTTAATGTAGTATGATCTCATTTTAACACAATTAGATATACAAAGACTGTATTTCCAAATAAGGTCACAACCACAGGTTATGGGTGGACATGAATTTAGGGGACAACACAATTCTGTTTCACTAGGTCTAGAGTAGAGTCCCAGCATCCTTATTTTTTAAAAGCTTTATAGACTTGACAAACGATATCAATGTTCACCTGGAAAGGTAAGCATGGAAGAATAGCTAGAACATTTATAAAAAAAGAAAGTGATAGAAAACTAGTTCTGTCAGATATAAAAAATAGCACAAAACTAAAATGATTAAAAGAGTTTAGTACAAGAAAAGAATTAGATCAATGAACAAATAGATTCCATAAGTAGTCCCAAATACAAAAAGGAATTTAATTTATGATAAAGGTGGCAATGGAAAACAGTGGGGAAAACAGGCCTTACTTCATAAACAGTACACAGACAACTGGCTATTTAGTGATGAGTGGAGGGTATCCTTACAGCACTCTTTATACCAAAATATAATTCCAAATGGATCAGAAGTAGAAATGGAAAAAAGTAAAAACATAATTCTAGAAGAAAATATAAATGTACTTATTTGTACGCTAGGAACAGGGAAGGCCTTTTTAAAGCAGAATCTTAAACCTAGATGCCAATAAAGAAAATTATTGTTGGGGGCCGGCCGAGTGGCGCGTTGGTTAAGAGCTGGCTTGGGACGCCAGAGGACCCTGGTTCAGATCCCACATGAGGGCCAGTGACGCTGCCCTCCACAGCTAAGATGCTGAACAACAGCTCGACCTGGAGCTGGGCTGCCGTGAGACACCGGCAACGGCAGGTGGGTTGCCATGGGCTACCGTGTATAGCCAGCAGCCAGCGTGAGCGGCCAGCAGCTGCTGTGAGCGGCTGTCCAGAAGCCGGCGACTGATCTGCCTCACCCAGGAAGAGAGCAATGATGGTGCCAACTTGGGCCAGTGAAGCAACATCCTCCACAACTAGACTGAAGAACAAAAACATAGCAACTTGTCTGTTCCCCTTCCCCCAATTCCCCAATTAAAAAAGGACAGCAACTTGTCTTTTCTGCTTCCCCCAACCCCCCAATAAAAATCTTTTTTTTTTAAAAGAAAATTATTGTTGAATTTGATGCATAAAAATTAAAAGCTTCATGAGCCAAAAATACCATAAATAAATTCAAAAGATGAACAAAACTGGGAAAGCATATTTGCAACATATATGACAAAGGGCTAGTGTCTTAAATTTATAATTAGTTGAGAAGAATCAATATGAAAAAGGCAAAACTCAACAGTATTAAGAGCTAAAAAAGTAAGCAAGTAATTTACAAAGACATACACACATCAAGAGATTTGAAATGTTCAATCTTATCCATGATTAAAAAATATAAGTCAAAACAATGAAATACCATCTTCCCCTATCACTTTGTGAAATGTTTAAAGTTTGATGATATGTAGAGCAAGTGAGTGTATGAGGAAATAGCTTCATATATTGCTGGTAGGACATGCATATTTTCTTTAGAAGTTGTGGGCTTTGCTAGTGCCTTCTCAGTAATCATTCCCGTTTTTCCTTCCTAATGATTTGTAGATTTTTGTGTATCTATTCTTCCCACTCATAGCCCATGTATTTTGGGGTAAACTGATTCTACTCCCAGTTCTTCTGGTCACAGACATTGGTTCAGGGGACGACTTGTGACCCAAGCGAGCCTATTAGGGTGCACCTTGAGTTCTGCTTACTTGGAACGCTGGGTCAGAAGTTTCCTCACTGCTGGACTTAAAGGAAGAGACTCACAGCCTCCATTGACACTGGCAACCATCTCATGGCCACTTTGGCTAAACCAATGGTTCTCAGCCTTTAGCGTGCATCAGAATCACCTAATTTGTTAAAACTCAGATCACTGATCTCCACCCCTGGAGTTGAGATTCTGTAAGTCTGAGGTAGGCACCAAGAATTTCCTTTTCTAAGAAGTGTTCCCAGTGATGCTGCTGCTGCTGGTTCAGGGACCACACTTAGAAAACCACTTGGATAAAGCAGGGACTTCAGAGCAGAGGAAATGAAAGAAACTGTGTAGCTATAGCTTACCCTACCACTGGAATGTTTTTTTATTTGAAACCCAAAGCATCCTAACCAATATACTCCACAATTTTGCCACTAAAAATTTACCTATGGATATCCTTGTGGAATTTCACCAAAATATATGTCAATGGATGATCGCTGCAGTGTTGCTCGTAATAGCTAAAACTGGAAGCAATCAAAGCATTTATCAATAGGGAATTGATCCATCTTATGGAATCATCCATCTAATGGAATACTGTGTAGTGTTAAAATTTATGAAATAGTCTGCATGTGCTCACAGAGAATTAGCTCTATATTATAAAGTATAAAAAAATCATGATGACTAAAAGAGAGTAATTTATACCTTTTAAATAAAAGAATGGATAAACAGATAAATATATGCAGGTATATGTTTAATTATTTCCTGGAAGGTTAATTGCTTCTTGGAAGGTGAATTTTGATTAAGAATGGTTGTATTTGAGGAGAGGGATTGGGAATGAGGTGGTGCTAGAGGTTTTTCAGTCTTCATTTTGTACATTTTTATTCTGTTTGAGTTGTCTAACCTTAGGTAAAATTTCCTTTTTTAAAAAGAGAAAATATCATTTGGAGTTATCTGGGGGAAGGCATAGGCCAATTTTAATTTCCTTCTTGTATTTCTGTATTGAAAAAGCAACTAATAAGTGTTATATTATTTTTTAAAAGATAAATAAGATAAATGGAAAATTAAAGACTACTCAGGTGTTCTGATGTGCAGCCAAGCCTGAGTGCCACTGACGTGGTGCAGAGGTTATACACCGGTGAGGACTTATACTTATCCAGATTGAGACTCAACTAGGGCACTGCTTATTATACTTCAATGTGAATATGAATTGTAAAAATGCAGATTCAGATTCTGAGACAGTGAGTAGATCTGAGGTGGGCCCTAATACTCTGCATTCTTGAGGTTCCCAAGTGATGCTAATGTTGTTGGATCACTGATCACACTTTGATAGCAAGAAAAAAAGGAGAAGAGGAAGAGGAAGGAAGAGGGGGAAAGGGGCCATGAAGATGGAGAGGAAGGGACAAACATGAGACACTGCAGAAGTAGTGGGCATTTGGAATGAGACAAGAGCCTAGGATGACCAAGTTTCTGGCCTGAGTGATGTGAGAATGCCGGTGACATTAACCAAAGACAGAGGAGTCAAGCTGGAGGAGGAGGAGGTATATGAAACAGTAAAGGAGTGGGAGCAAGGCTTCACATTTAAACATACAGAGTTGTGGTTTTTCTGGGAGAGTATTATGTGGACTTGTCCAGACAACCATTTGAACTCTGCATCTGCTCAGTAGAGTTCAGTGAGAGGTAGATTTGGGAATCAGCTGTATAAAGGCAAGAGGTGAGGCCATGGGATAGGATGAAGCTGATTGGAGAGAAAGAATAGTGAGAAGATGGCTGAGAACAGAAACTCTGAGAAATGCTAACCTTAAGAGACATTCTAAGGCAGGCCTTTTGGCTCTCTGGGCAGCACCATGGCAGTCGGCAAGAATAAGCGCCTTATGAAAGGCAGCAAGAAGGGAGCCAAAAAAAAAAAAAGTGATGGACCTATTTTCTAAGAAAGATTGGTATGATGTGAAAGCACAAGCTATGTTCCATATAAGAAATATAGGGAAAACACTAGTCATGAGAACTCAAGGAACCAAAATTGCATCTGTGGCCTCAAGGGTCTGCAGAAGTGAGCCTAGCTAATCTGCAGAATGATGAAGCTGCATTTCGAAAGTTCAAGTTAATTACTGAGGATGTTCAGGGCAAAAACTGCCTGACTAATTTCCATGGCATGGATCTCACCCGTGACAAAATGTGCTCCATGGGAAAAAAATGGCAGACCATGATGGAAGCTCACGTGGATGTCAAGACTACCGATGGTTATTTGCTTCATCTATTCTGTGATGGTTTTACCAAAAAATGCAACAATCAGATTTGAAAGACCTCTTCTGCTTAACATCAACAGGTCTGCCAAATCTAGATGATGGAAATCATGACCCAAGAGGTGCAGACAAATGACTTGAAAGAAGTGGTCAATAAATTGATTCCAGACAGCACTGGAAAAGACACAGAAAAGGCGTGCCAATCTATTTATCCGCTCCATGATGTGTTTGTTAGAAAAGTCAAAATGCTGAAGAAGCCCAAGTTTGAATTGGGAAAACTCATGGAGCTTCATGGTGAAGGTAGCAGTTCTGGAAAAGCTACTGGGATGAGACAGGTGCTAAAGTCAAATTAACTGATGGATCTGAGCCCCCAGTCCAAGGATCCAAAAATCTGTTTAAAATTCAGACTTTTCACTGTGACAAAACTTGGCAATGCTTTTTTGTTTTTGTTTTGGGTTTTTTTTTTAAAGAGACATTCTAAGGGAGGAAATGTAGTCAGAGACAGTATAGAAGACTAGATATTCTGAAGGGCCCTCCTACTACAGAACAACTAGATCCTGCATAAAAACTTAATTTTTGTTGTATTGCTAGATGTATAAATTAGCAACTGCTGCACAATAAACTATCCCAAAACTCAGAGGCTTGAAACCAAATTATTTACTATTGCTCATGAGCCTATGGGTTGGCTACATGGCTCTGCTTATCTGGACTAGGTTTGGCTGATCTTGGCTGGCTTCACTCATGTATCTGTGGTTTGCTAGTGGGTTGGCTGGGGGCTGACAGGTCTAGGCTGGTCTTGGTTGGTATAGCTGGACAACTGGATCTCTCATCTTCCAGAAGGCTAGCCCAGGCTTGTTCACATGGTAGTTCCAGGGGACTAAGGGAGTGAGCAGAAGCATGCAAGGCTTCTTGAGGCCTAGGCTTAGAACCGACATAATCACTTCTACAACATTCTACTGACCAAAGAGAAACACAAGACTAGTCCAGATTTGAAGGGTGAATAAACAGATACCATCTCTTAATGGGAGGACATGCAAAAGGTTAGATACAGGGAGATGTGAACAACTGTAGCCATTTCTGTAATCAACTTACCATGCTGGTTTTACAAGTAAAATAAATCTTTGAAGAGCAAGCAAAACAAAGCAAGCAAGCAAGCAAGCAAGCAAACAAACCAACCAAGCCATAATAGTAACAAACCCCAGTGAGCTGGCTGGGGAGAGCAGGGCTCTTGAGGAAACTTCCAGAAATAGAGAAGAGGTATATCCTCAGAAAACTGAGGTGGCATTACTGGAAGAAATGGTCAGGTAGAAGAAAACAGACATCTGCCTCAGAATTCAAGCATCTAGCATTTTCAAGAGAAAATTCTGGAAATACTTTAACTTGACATAGAATAGTCTAGGTCTTTCTGGTCTTTAAAAGAAGTATGCACATTGGGCAACTTTTAGGAATTGAGCTTGGGCTCAAAACCAGTATGTCAACTATGTCTTCTTAATGTGTTAGAAGTGTTGTCACATGTACTAGCTTGTGTTATTCTCACAATTACCTGTAAGGGAAGTAACGCAGGCATTATTATTCCCATTTAAAACTACTTCTTTTTTTAAAGATTTTTATTGGGGAATTGGGGCAGGGGAACATAGTTGGGGAATCAGGGAAGGGGAACAGACAAGTTGCTGTCCTTTTGTTCTTCAGTCTAGTTGTGGAGGACGTTGCTTCACTGGCCCAAGTTGGCACCATCATTGCGCTCTTCCCGGGCGAGGCAGATCAGTCGCCGGCTTCTGGACGGCCGCTCACGCTGGCTGCTGGCTACATTCGGTAGCCCAAGGCAACCCACTGCCACAGGGGCTGCAGCCTACGCCGTCGCGGGCAACTCACGGCAGCCCAGCTCCAGGTTGAGCTGTTGTCCAGCATCTTAGCTGTGGAGGGCAGTGTCACTGGCCCTCATATGTGGGATCCGAACCGGGGCCCTCTGGCGTCCCAAGCCAGTTCTTAATCATTGCGCCACACAGCCGGCCCAAAACTACTTTTTAAAAACAATTTTTTCACTATCGTATGAAGGTGAACATTTGCATAATTAGGTCCCAGCAGGAGACGTGTTCAAAAGTATTCATGACAACATCAGTACAAACAAGCCATTATTTTTATTGGACAGAGAATGGGTAAATTGTGGTGTATTCACACAATGCAATACAATCGGGTTGTCGCAAAATTCATGACGCATGTTTGCAACAGATGGCACTAGTTCATTTTTGGAAGTACTACAGTCATTCGCATCTATATTATTGCTATGTCATTTGACAGCTGACAGTTTTAGCTTCATTCTAAAAGAAAACTGAGTGATTTGGTTGAGTTTTGGAGATTTTACAAGTTGAAGATGAAAGACCAAACTATGCATTTTTGCCATATTTTACTGTTTTACTTTCATAAAGGGAAGAACACATGTCAAGCTTGTGAAAAGTTGCATAAAGTTTACGGTGACAATGCTCTACTAGAATGTCAGTGCCAACAAAGATTCACGAAATTTTGAGCTGGTGATTTTGACCTCAATGACGCTCCTTGGTCAGGGAGGCCCACTGAGGTTGATGACAACAAAATAAGGGCATTGATCAAATCAAACCCACCTTACACAACACGAGAGATTGCAGAAACATTGAACATCTATCATTCAAGTGTTCACGGCCACCTGAAGAAGCTGGGATATGTAAGCAAGCTCGATATTTGGATTCCTCATGAACTCAAAGAAGTTCATTTGACGACACATATAAACATCTGCAATATGCTCACTAAACGTTGAGGAAAACTATCCTTTTCTGAAGCGATTGATAACTGGTGATAAGTGGATTGTTTACACCAATGTGGTGCACAAACGGTCTTGGTCCCGACGTGATGATTCGCCTCAAACAACATCGAAAGCAGACATTCATCAGAGGACGGTTATGCTCTCAGTGTGGTGGGATTTTAAAGGTGTCGTATTTTTCGAGCTCCTACCAAGGAACCAAACAATGCGAATGTGTACTGTCGGCAATTGGATAGTTTGAACGAATCCATCATCCAGAAACGTCCTGAGCTTGTTAATTGTAAAGGAGTTGTGTTCCACCGTGACAATGCGAGACCACATACAAGTTTGATCTCCTGTCAAAAATTATTGGAGCTTGGATGGGATGTGTTGCCACACCCACCATACTCGACCGACCTTGCGCCGTCAGACTTCCACTTGTTTCACTCTCATCAAAACTCCTTGCGTGGTATAACATTCAATTCAGATGAGGCTGTAAATCAGCACCCTGTTCAATTTTTTGCCAATAAAGACAGATCCTTTTATGAACGAGGAATTATGAAGCTCACTGAAAGATGGCAAAAGGTTATCGAACAAAACGGGCAATATATCATTGATCTTTGTTTGACCTTTGAAAAACATAGACAAAATAAGTCATGACTTTTCTGACGACCCAATATATAGAAGTGAAAATGAACTACAACTATGGCAACATGTTTGAGTCTTCGAGAAATCAGTTGAGAAAAGGAAGTTGCAGAAGACAACACAAAAATAACATTTTTATAAAATTTAAAAGTAAAACCTACAATATTGTTCAGGGATAATTACATATGTGATAATACTATTGAAAAACAAGGGAATGAAAAATAAAACTCGATACCAGTTACCTCTGGGGAAGGCAGGGAAAAGGAATAGTTCTGAGATTGGGCAGGGGGCTTATGATTGTTCATTTTATTACCAAATTTCATAACGTATGTTACATATATCCTTTTGTGTTTATCAAATTATATAATAATTTTTAGAAGTAGTTTAAGAAAAGAGAGAAACAAGAGGGAAGTGTCGGGAAAGCCAGTTTCAGGAAATGGGCTGTTTCAGTGTCAATTACTATGGAAGTCCTCAGTAAGGTGAGGTCTGTATGAAATCCCTGAACTTGGTGACTGGGGGCATATTGGTCACCTTTGGGAGCAGCCACATTCCAATGGGAAGGGCTGAAGCCAGATTATGGGCTAGGAAGGAATGTGTTATGAGAATGACTGGGAGCATAGACAAGTCTTCATCTACTACCATCTTCCCCCAAACCAATAACAACAGCTAATATTTATCAAGCCTGCATTATATACCAGGCACTTTATATACACTCTTATCATTTAATCCTCACAACCACCCCCATAGGGTTTTCTAGGGGAGCTAAACTCAATTCTTGTGTTACCACCAGATTATATTCACTTTAGCCCATATGCAGAGAATCCCTATGACACTGGAATGGGAATGAATGCTTCACTATCCCATTCCAAATTTTAGGTACAGTGACTCACGTGGTTAGGTAATGGCAACCAGCCACAAGGTAATGAATCAAGTCTACTCAGAAATGGATCATTTCTCCCGGTGATACTATTATTGTAACTTGCCAAACTTACCTCTCCCTTGTTCCAGGCACATAGAATTATACTTTTTCACCTGTGTAATTAGGTGCAACCATGTGACTTGCTTTGGGCAATGAAGAGAGAGAAATGATGTGTGGCATTTTACTTTTTAAAATTCTTTTTTTTAAGATTTTTATTGGGGAATCGGGGGAAGGGGAACAGACAAGTTGTTGTCCTTTTGTTCTTCAGTCTAGTTGTGGAGGATGTTGTTTCACTGGCCCAAGTTGGCACCATCATTGCGCTCTTCCCGTGTGAGGCAGATCAGTCGCCGGCTTCTGGACGGCCGCTCACTTGGGCTGCTGGCTACACACGGTAGCCCACGGCAACCCACTGCAGCACGGGCTGCAGCCTACACTGTTGCCAGCGACTCACGGCAGCCCAGCTCCAGGTTGAGCTGTTGTTTAGCATCTTAGCTGTAGAGAGCAGTGTCACTGGCCCTCATATGTGGGATCTGAACCGGAGCCCTCTGGCATCCCAAGCCAGCTCTTAACCAACACGCCACTCGGCCGGCCTGATGTGTGGCGTTTTAAGCATTGTCAATGTGCATTTTGGTCACACGCCTTCCCCTGACTCAGTGATGGGGCTTCTGTTACTCTGAGTTCCCAAGTGACTTTTGATAGCAAAGCTCCCACTGCCAAGCCATGCTGGACATACAAGTATAATATGAGCAAGAAATATACCTTTTGTTACATTGAGATTTGAGAGGTATTATTGCAGCAAAACCTAGGCTATTCTGACTAAAACACTCCTTTTTTCTAGAGTTAGAGATTACCAATGCATAAGGACTGAATAATGAAATGAAAATGTATATGGATGTGTAAAATAAAGTACCTGGAACCTCTCTCTGACACATAGTAAGCCCTCAATAGACCATACATCACTTTCTGTATCTGCTCTTAATAAATGACCATGGAATTTTCATATTTTTCACATACAAATAAAGACTGGTTGTAGAAGTTGTAAACAGAAGGCAACATTCTGGGCTCACGCTATTCTTAATCCTTGTGACTTTAGAAATTTCATTGTCACTTTCTCCCTCAAATACACAAAAAAGCCCTCCAATTGGCTCTTCTTGAGTCATATACCTATCCTACTGGGGGAGGTGAAGCCAAGTGACTTATGATTAAACCACCTTTACTACAAGATAGGGAGGAGCAGTTCCCCAAAGGAAAAAAAAAACTGTGTTTAACTGCCCGAAAGAGGAAGGATTGCTGGGCAGGTAGAAAAAAAAGTTATCTACCTAGTCAAAATGAACTCAGATTTAGAACCCTGGTTGTATCACTGATTAGCTGTGTGTGAACTTGGGCACCACTGAATCAGTCTGTCCATATGCAAAGTCGGGATAGTATTTACTTTGCAGAGTTGTTTAAGGATTAGAAATAAGGTATTACTACAAGAGCCTAGTAACTTGCCTGGTACCTAATGGGCCCTCAATAAACAGTAACTTTTAAAAACTAAATGCTCAAGATTTCCTACTATTGAATTCTGAGTTCCAATACCCAAAGAACAAAGGCTAGGAAAAGACAACTATAGCCATAATAAACAGAGTATAAAACAAAGTATGTTACAAATAAGAGTTCCATTTAACGGTAAAGTGTTTACAAGCTTCAGCAAGCCTCTAAGGCTCACCTTTAGGCTCAGCTGTTCCTGGTACACACAAGGCGCAGAGCAGTCAGGTAGGCCAAACCCAGCTAGTCACTCAGCAGAAGCCTTAAGTTAAGGATGCCCTAGAGTCCTGGCTTCAGACATGGTTCTAGGCATCCCTCTATTGTTCAAAGGTGACTCAGAGCTCAGTTTTTTTCAGAGCCTCATTTTAAAACACATTTAAATGAATATAATTCAGCACTGAACCTGCATATTCAATCTTCTTGTGTTTTTGCCAACAACGTATCTTCTTCCTTGGAAACAATCTGCTTTGTATCAGAGAACATTTTCAAAGGTGTTTTAGCTGTCCTTTATTTAGTCATCAAACATTTACTAAGTGTATGCTGGGTGATAGGTGTCAAGATAGAGGTGGTCAATTTAATCGAGGGGCAGAGATGCAGCAAAGTGCTATAGAGATTGGTTATGATGAATCTGTGCAGGGAGTCAGCAGATGAGGAAAAGAATCAAAGATATGAGCTGAATCTTGGGTGGAAACAAAAAGAATGTACCAGAGACAAGGGAAGAAAGGCATTCTAGGCAACAGTACAAGCAAATGAGAAGAAACGGATATTTACAGCTTAATATTTCTGGGATGCACTTCACTGACACTGGAGGGGGTTAGGCATGGTTGGAAATGAGGCTAAAGAAGCAGTCAGGGGCCACATCATGAAAGTGGAGGTGCAGCATGTTAGAAGGGCAGATAACTCTGAAAGCTGATAAGCATGGTGGATTAAAGCACTGGTTCTTTTTAAAGATTTTATTGGGGAATTGGGGAAGTGGAACAGCCGAATTGTTGTCCTTCAATCTTAGTTGTGGAGGGCACAGCTAGCACAGCTTCAAGTCCAGTTACCATCCGGCTGCCCGTCAGAGCAGCTCGTGGCCGCTCAGCTCAAGGTGCCATGTTCAATCTTAGTTGCAGGTGGGCGTAGTCCACCATCCCATGTGGGAGTCGAACTGGCAACCTTGTTGTTAGGAGCACATGCTCTCACCAGCTGAGCCATCCTGCCACCTGTTGGCATCTCAGCTCAGGCGCAGCTCACTGGCCCATGTAGGAATCGAACCAGCGACCCTGTTGCTCAGAGCTTGCACTTTTTTTTTTTAAAGAAAGTTCTTTTCATTTTTTAAAGATTTTTTTGGGGAATTAGGGGATGGGAACAGCGCAGGGGAATTGGGGGAAGGGGAACAGACAAGTTGCTGTCCTTTTGTTCTTCAGTCTAATTGTGGAGGACATTGCTTCACTGGCCCAAGTCGGCACCATCATTGCATTCTTCCCAGGTGAGGCAGATCAGTCGCCGGCTTCTGGACGGCCGCTCACNGGCCGCTCACGCTGGCTGCTGGCTACACATGGTAGCCCATGGCAACCCACTGCAGCAGGGGCTGCAGCCTATGCCTTCGCCGACAACTCCAGGTTGAGCTGTTGTTCAGCATCTTAGCTGTAGCGGGCAGTGTCACTGGCCCTCATAGGTGGGATCCGAACTGGAGCCCTCTGGCGTCCCAAGCCAGCTCTTAACCAATGCGCCACTCGGCTGGCCCCGGAGCTCGCACTCTTAACCAGCTGAGCCACTTGGCCGGCCCCAAAGCAGTGGTTCTTAATGTCTCTTGGGTTGTAGACTTTTTTAAGAATGTAAAAAGGTATGGGACCTTTCACCATGAAAAGGTACATGCACTTAGACACAAAATATTCCTTACAGTTGCGTGGACAGGGGTAAGACAGGGAATCAACTGCAACAATTAAGATGAGACATGACAAGGTGTGAATTAAGCCATGGCACCAGGGACAGAAAAGAGACAGATGTGAGAAACAGAAATATGGTTGAGTGTTATCAACAGATCTTGTCACAAATTCTATTTGAGAAATGAGGGAAAGGCATGAATCTCAGATAACTCCATTGTTTTGTGATTTAGAAAACTCAGTAGTAGGTAGTGTCACTCATGGAGAAGATTAGGCTTCAGAAGAGAAGATAAATAGGTCAAAAGTGCCTTTAGACTTATTTTACTTCGCGTAATATCCTCTAGGACCATCCATGTTGTTGCAAACAGTAAGATTTCATTCTTTTTTATGGCCCTGAAGAGCAAAATAAATGAACAAAAAAACCAGAAACCAATTCATATACACAGAGAATAAAACTCATGGTTACCAGATTGGGGGGTAGGGTGGGGTTTGGGAGCAGGGTGAAAAAGGTGAAGGGATTAAGAAGTACAAATTGGCAGTTACATAATAGTCACAGGAATGTAAAGTAAAGCATAGGGATAAAAAAATAGGTGGGGGCAGCCAGTTAGCTCAGGTGGTTAGACTGCAGGCTTATAACACCAAAGTTGCCGGTTTGATTCCCACATGGGCCAAGAAGCTGTGCCCTGCCACACTGAAGGCAACTACTTGACTTGGAGCTGATGGGTCCTGGAAAAACACACTGTTTCCCAATAAAATTTCTAAAAAAAAAAAATACAGTAAATGTTTAAAGTAAAAAAATTTATTACACTAAAAGACAGATTGCCATTAATCCCCCTCAAAATATTCCCCCTCACTTCAAACACACCTATCCCATCGTTCTTGCCACTTTCTGAAGCAGTTCTGGAAGCCTTCTTTCATGAGTGTCTTTATTTGGGCTGTCATGGCTGCCTCAATGTCCTGAATCAATTCAAAACGTTTACCTTTCATGGTCATTTTGACTTTGGGGAAGAGCCAGAAGTTGCATGGTGCCAGATTCAGTGAATAAGGTGGATGACACACTGTGATGTTTTTATTTGACAGAAATTGCCATGCTATTGTAGAAGCGATATATGACATGAGCGTTGTCATGATGGAGGATGAAGTAAAGACAACCATGAAAGAGGACTTCCAGAACTGCTTTAGAAAGTGGCAAGAACAATGGGATAATTTTGTTCAAAGTGAGCGGGAGTATTTTGAAGGGGATTAATGGCAATGTGTCTTTTACTGTAATAAAGTTTAAAAAAAACAAAAACTAAACATTCACCATATTTTTCGATCATACTTTGTATGTTGCTAGGTGGATACTAGACTTATTGGGGGATCGCTTCTTAAATTATATAAATGTCTAACCACTGTGCTGTACACCTGAAACTAATATAATATTGAGTGTCAACTGTAAATGAAAAATAAAAATTCAAAAATATATATACTAAAAAAGAAGTAGGGCCGGCCGAGTGGCGCGTTGGTTAGGAGTTGGCTTGGGACGCCATCTCTGAGCAGCAGGGCCCCGGTTCAGATCCCACATGAGGGCCAGTGAGGCTGCACCCTCTACAAGCTAAGATGGTGAACAACAGCTTGACCTGGAGCTGGGCTGCCGTGAGTGGCCAGCGATGGCATAGGCTGTTGGTGGGGCTGGCCGGCAGCTGGCGTGAGCTGCCGTCCAATGGCCGGTGAGCGACTGCCTCACCCGGGAAAAGCTTAATGATGATACCAATATGGGCCAGTGAAGCGACATCCTCCACAACTAGACTGAAGAACAAAAGGACAGCAACTTGTCTGTTCCCCTTCCCCGATTCCCCAATGCTGTTCCCTCCCCCAATTCCCTAATAAAATCTTTAATAATAATAATAAAAAAGTTGGTACTATTGTGTGGTTGAGTTTTCTACTTGACTTAAGAGGCTAATGTATAAAAAAAAATTTGAGTCTGTGTTTTGGGACACACAATGCANTGGGCCAGTGAAGCGACATCCTCCACAACTAGACTGAAGAACAAAAGGACAGCAACTTGTCTGTTCCCCTTCCCCGATTCCCCAATGCTGTTCCCCTTCACCAACTCCTCAGTAAAATCTTAAAAAAACAACAGTACCTTTTAAACACCCAAATAAAGAAGTTCAGCAGGAAGCAAAATATGCCCTTCCATTTGATGATTCTTGTGCTGGCTCACTTGCCCTGATATTCACCTACAAACAGGCTCCAAATCTCTGTGCATTGAGACAAGTATATCCTCCATTTGCAAAAGGGATCCAGATATGAAAGAAGAAATTAAACTGCACACATCCAAAATTATTTCACATTAATTTTTACTAAAAGAATAGACTTTTATTAAGCACTGTAAGTTTCTTTCCAACAGCATTATCAGAACAACAACCAATTTCCATCACAGAACAACTCCTGAGACATTTTCATTCTTTTCTGAAATACTTCCATTAACTCCTGCAGTTTCCCCTAAGAAGCATCCATTCAAACTTACATTAATAAACTATGGAGCTTTTGTGGTGAGGTGGGCCAAAAAGGCAGGGAATTTGGAATCTGGGAGTGGGAAAAAGAAATACAGATTATCCACCCACTAAACACACTGTCAAGGGCACAGGAGAAGAGATATTAACACAGAAAGAAACAATGAAAGAATTTCTTACTTTTGTCAATAACATCGTTTATCAGGGAGCACAAAACATCATTGACTCCTTGCAGTTAAAGTTTCTTTACCTAGTATGTTTGTTATTCTAAAAATAGAATAAAATAAAAGGTGGGAGGGGACATGTCTTCTGGGAAGTAACTAAAATGAAGTCACCAGATTTGGCGGGGTTATGAGAGATTAATGAAATATGAAATATTAAATTTGCTTCATTTACATGAAAATTCACTAGTCATTAGTTACTAACAACTTGGAGAAAAAGAGCATCTATAAAATATAAAAGTACAAGGGCAATGTCAAAAGCTGAAATGGGCACCCTGGCACAGGGAGTATTTTGCTTTTAACTTGGAAAAGATGGTTTCATAAAAAATGAAGTTAATTTCTTAGAACATCAAAATAACCTCTGGCAATATTGAAGATAAATAGCAGTAATAGGGGAATAGGTACACTGAACTCTACCTGCACCAGCAGACTACTGCAATAAGCCAGGAGAAAAGAAAATGAAAAGTCAAACAAAAGAAGATGCCCAAGTCAGGAGAGGGAGAAAAATATAGGGTGACACACAATGGAACAGTGAAAAGTTACCCTCCCCCCCACCCCCGACACCCAAGCATATTTAGAAAATATGCATCAGGAAATGAACAAGTATAATGATTAAACCTTAGTAGAGTTATACTAACTACTTTAAACTGTGGTCTACTCGTATTGTCAGTTCCAAGGATGGGGGTCTTACAGGCTCAGAGGGTAGCACTGACATTCCCACAGGAGCCTTCCATGGTTCCAATGGACTTCCACAATCTTTCTACCCTACGTAAGCATTCCTCCCCCAACCCCCACCTTAACCATCCTCCCAAATGCCTTGTCTGGCTGTTTTTCTCAGTGATCAAAAAAAGTTAATGTGAAGTGGCAAGCAATGCCAGAAAATCAAGATGGAGACAAAAATCAAATGTCACTAGATGAAGGAAGTGCCATTTGTTGGGCTTTAAAGTTTACCCGAAGTCCTACTGGCTCAGAATGAAAACGATACAAGTGAGCAGAAGTTTGCCAGACCTGGTCCAGACCAGACTGGTCACTGAATACGGGTGGGAGTTATAGGCTGACCCCAAGGCACAGCAGCAGAAGTCAACAACTGCCAAGTCTTGGGGATCAGTGGCTATATACAACCAGGGGGCTTTTGCTTATGGCCCTAAAGGTAAAGGGGCCATTTCTGGGGGTTCCTGTATGACTTTGTTCAAGAGAGGCCACATCACAGAAATGGAACCAAGTGAAGGATGATAGCCTCTTCAAGTGGTACTCACAGCAAACATCAGATCTGCCTTTCCCAATTTGTCCTCCAGTGATAAACAGTCCACCCTCCAGTAATGATCCTTAGTCTTTCTGGCTTCTGAATTGTGTGTTTTGGCAGATAAATTAAAATATAGGAATATGGCCTGTCATGGTTCTTTCTAGTAAACTTCCAAATCCAAATTCCGAATCCAAGTAAAAGTCACGGTTGGAAGTGAGCCACTTGTTTCACCCCGGGCCAGCCTAGGATAAAGTGGAGATTTGTACAAGGGAGAAAAAGCAAGCCTTTTGGCAAACTGGAATCATCCCTGTCAAAGTAGCAACTGTATTTCTCACAGTGAATGCCTATAAAATAAGAAATCTGCGAGAGTTAACAATACTGTCATTTGATTGTATCAAATAGATTCAAGATGCACAGAAACAGCAACTGAAGAAAATACCTTTCCATATCACATATCACTCCAAGTACTTCCTATGAGAAAATGGAGAACTACAATAGAAAAGATTTAACACAGCTCAGCGACTCTGATTCCTTTTCGAGCTCCTAAGGATTCCTCCTGGCTGTGGCTCCAGAAAGAAATTTCCAAGCCATCTAAGTTCACTACTGCTGGATATAGAAGTCATAACCTTCAAGATGTTGCGAAAGGTTGGGCAGGTCCAAGAAGAGGGGGGACCAAATTCAGGGACCCAATTCCACAAACGAGATTTTTGTACACTTTGTTCCTGGTTATATTTGGCTTGGTGTGCATTCTTGTCATCCTGCTTTGGTTCATGTAAGAAGTGTCTGGGCAAGGGGGGAGGAATTCTAGAACTCCCTCCTGCAAATTGTAGGTTCTCTTAAACTGGGCCAGACTAGGATTAAACAGTCTGAGACTGTTTTCAATCTCTCATGACATGTAAGTGGGCAGTAAGCAAACAGCTGTCTGGTTGTCTGGGAAAAAAATCACCAAGGACCTGCAGTGGGTTAAAGTGCATGGGGTTTTTCAAAAAAAGAGAGAGAACCCTGCTAGAAGTCTAGTCAGTTGTACTCCTATAGAAATAGTACTTCTTGGGCAAAAATATCACAAAGCCCAAAGGAGGTGTGTGAGGCTGAAAGCCTCAATTCCTGAATGAAGACACAGTGCTAATCTGTTGCAAGCCATGTTCCCATCCCTCATACTTATAGACTGCTGAGGAGGGAAACTGGAAATGCAAGGTTGTTTTAAGAGTATCTCTGTGGAGGAGGAATAGCCTCTTTGTCCTGGGCAGATTCTGGCCACACTAGGGCCTGGGAATCTTTCACAAACTACCCCTAAAGGCCTGGGCCAGAGTTCTCTATAAAGTCTTCCTTGCAAAGCAAATGAAAAGATCCAGTAGTCAAAATGTCAGTGAACAAATGAAACAATCCAGGCATGTAAAATCAAAACTGTTGATTTCCTCGCACTTCCCCACCTGTCTTTCCAATGCTAGTCCACTCTCCTTCAGGGACTCATGGCAATCAATTCTAGCCTGAGGCCAGTTTGATCCTGGAGTTCCGAATGAGATTTCCTCCGAATTGGCTGCAAGGCCTGGTGATCGTCTCCCATCCCCTTTCTCTCTTTGATCTTGGCTGCTCCTTCATACGGAAATGCCCAAGTCTTTCCAATCCAGTTCCAACCTCCCGTTTTCACCATATGGGATGTGAGGGCTCTGTTCAAGATTAAGCTGGTGACAACCCAACTGTTGTTCTGAACAGGCAATCTCTGGAAAGTACTTTTTGTCTGCTTTAGAGAAGCCCATCCCTCTTCTCAGAATTGTGATGGGCAGTGACTTAGTAAGGATTTTAAAGTGTGGTCTTTTGAAACCCACCACTCCATTGCTATGGAAGCATTTCTGGGAAATTCAGTAAATCCTCTGGGACATCACCATGTATGTATGTATATATGTATGTATGCATATATCTATATGTAGATATATATGTACACACACACATATACATATATTTATATATATAAAATATGTATAGATAAATAGATCTGTCTCTTTATATAAAGGGTATGTGTATGCATATAGACACACACATTCATATATACATCCACCCATGCACCCATACACAAATGTGTGCACACACACACACACACACACACACAGAGTCTTTTGAGTTCCCTTTCGTACTCAGTGTCATTACATTGATTTCCACCCTTTCAGGGCGCAGGCAGCAGGGAGTGGGCGAACTGCGCCACATCAACTATTTTACAAACAATGCGTTAGTTCAGAGGCAGGAAAAATCTGCCTAGTACTTTTGCGACTCACTTGAATCCCCCAGTACAAAGGCCATTGGTAGTTTTTTTTTAAGTGTATAAAATAAAATAAAAATAAAAATAAAATAAAATAACCAATACTACCTCACTTCCCTGAAAACATCTACCTTTCTGATTGTCAGGCCAGAGCTAGAGGTGGTGGTACAAAATCCTCGGGTAGGTGGGGGAGTGAGAAGGAGGTGAATACTGATTACATACAAAGGTCCCACTACTTTATAGAGCAAAAAGTAACTTAGGAAGCCATAGGCAGGTGTCCCCACCACCTCATGGGTTTTGTAAGTGAGTATCATGATGAAAACTCAGAAAACCGAAGCTGGCACTTTTCTATATGTGGCCTTATGTGATGACACCCAAATTCTGACAGTCACTGCCTTACTAGGCTTCCAGAGGAGGTAAAGAGAATACTGGTACTCTATATTCATTTTGACAATAGGAGCTAGTCCTATTGCCATTTGTCTTTGACCAAAGCTTTCCCAGAAGAGACCACTAAGTCTGGTGGCCCAGAAAAAGACAGGGAAGGGGAAAAGATGGACACAATAGGACAGCCCAACAAAATCCCGGATAAATCTGGTGTAAGTATTTATGTCGTCCTCTAACTTGGGCCTAAAATCAGAAAAGTATGTTTTCCCCTCTTCCTGATCTGGTAAAGCCATCTGCAGCTTGTTATTCCTCTTTTTCTCGTGCCATAGTTCCCAGTTTTTGCTCTCGCAAGCGGCTCTTCCCTACATTCTTCATGGGGAAGTAGCGGTTACCATTATTACACATGCTGCTGTCTCTGGATAAGGCACACAGGGATGGAGCTGGAAGATGATGATCACTCTTCTCTTCCTTGATCAATGTGACATTGCCTCCATTTACCTGTGAGCGGGACCGACTCTGATTAGGCTCCAGGGATTTAGAAACTCCATCTGAAGTGCCCTGTATCAAAAACAGAGATACTCAGTGGAAACGGTAATCCCAAATGGCTGACCCTTCCCAAGCATGTTCATAAACTAGCTTGTGGAAGCTGCTTCAGTTCTTCAAAGACACCAGAAAGCCCAAAGCTTGTTACTTAGGGTGAGAACTTAGGGTGACAAGAGATTGATCCGACCGAAATCCAGTGGCAAGGACAACAGCACAATAATGACACAGCTACCATTTATGAAGCTTTACAATAGATTTTTCTAATACTAATAGGGACCCTAAGTGGTAAATATTATGATGCCCTGTTTACAGATGAGGCACAGAAAAATTAAAGTAACTTGCTCAAGAACACCCACATAGAAAACAGTGGGACCAGGATGGCACTCCAGGTCAGTCAGCCTCTAAAGTGTATTGTCTTAACTGCCTCGAAGCGGACATCCGGACATGTAAATGAAAGAAAACAAACCATGAGATCTAAGTGCGATATTCCACACAGTCTTTCATAACTAAAACCACATCTGGGGCCAGCCGAGTGGCTCAGTTGGTTAAGAGCTCACTCAAGAGTTTGAGCTCTGAGCAACAGCGGTTCAATTCCTGGCCCCAGCTGAGCTGCCACTGAGCTGCCAACAGGTAGCAGGATGGCTCAGCTAAAAATAAATGAATAAATGAATAAATAAATACAACCACGTCTGTTTTTCTTTTAATTCCAGGAAGGTGACTCTATTGAAATGCTAATAACAAAAACTGCATTACCTTGCGGCGGAGTGCTGGCTCTCAGTGTTAATAGGAATACTAACAGCTTGATTACTAGGCGGTTGGGCATGCCAGCTACTCTGTTGTTCATTTTACAGATAAGATAAGTGAGGCTCAAAAAAGTAAAATGACTTGTCCAAGGTCACTGGCATGCCTAGACTTGTATCCAAATCTGTTTGACTCCAAAGGCCTTGTTCTTTCCACTAAGATACAATACACAATGGAAATCTAGTTCCTGTTGAATTTGTGGTTAATTATAAATAACTACTAATTTTTATTGAGCACTTCTGGTTTTCCAGGCCCCATGCTAAACTTTACATATATCATCTCATTTAACACTTGTAATGACTCTGTGAGGTAGATACCAATTTCTCCAATTAACATATAAGAAAACCAAGGCACAGAGAGGTTAAGTAACATGTTCAAGGTCCCCGAACTGGTAAGTGGCAGAGCCAGACTCAAAGCTAGATCATTTGGCTCCAAAGCCTGTACAACACTGGGGCTACTGTGAACTGCTGCTGAAGAATCTGGAGATAAAATGAAACTAGTAAAAATCCACACAATGGATAGAATTAGCCACCCGAGGGAGCTAACAAAGAAAGTAGAACATTACAAATAAGTGACAAGAATTTGAAAACACACTAAACTCCAGAGGCCTAGGAATACTCTCAAGAAGACATGACTATACTGTAAGCAGATTTAATACGCTGGAACAATGAATTATCTCATACTTTGAAGAAAGGGTGACTGAACAGCAAAAGGAGAGTCAACAAGGCAATCTGCAGCAGCTCTGTCTAGAGAAGATGACTTCGCTGAAAACAAAGTCAGCATGAGGATGGCTTTGGCCAAGCTACCTCTACAGTAGATAACAGTGTCCCCAGAAATCTTAGCCAAGAGAAATAGGATCATCAGCTATCTGGTGTTTTCCCTCAGTTGCCTCATCTCTGAAAGAGAATAATAGTACCTATTTCACAGGTTCTTATAAGGATTCAATGAGATCCTCCATGTAAAGCACTTAGAACATGGTGTGCCTGGCACTCTGTAAGAACTCAACAAATGCCAGCTACTATTACTGTTCTGATTCCATGTCCCCAAGCAAACTTCTGACACAGTGGCCTCCCTTGCAGCTTGCACTTTGAGAATGAAAGCTCTGGTAGACATGGTTAAGAGCACAGTCACTAGAGTCAGTCAGGCCTAGGTCTGGCTCTTGTTTCTAACAATTACAGCTGTTAATACTGTGTTGGAATCAGCATAGCACAGGGCTTTGGATTGCGTCAGCTTGGGCTGAAATGTCAACTTCGATACTGACTTTATGGATAATTTTTGGCAAGATGCTTCATTCCTGAGCCTCAGTTTCCTCGTATTTAAAATGAAGAATAATAAATCTCACACGTATTTCTATGAGTGACTGGAGCAGTGTAAGTGTACAACATGTCGTGGTAATTATTTCCTCTCACCATAAGTCAGTACTTGATCTTTCACTCTCTCCCTTCTCGTCCCCATACCCCACTCTTTTAGCCATATCCTCATAGCTATTTTTGTGATCTTGGTTAATGTAAGCCAACCACTGAGAGATGGAGTCATTCTTATTGTACCAAAAATATGAGGTTTTTGTAGACTATATGTCCAATGATCAGACCCTGAATCATGGTGAATTCAACAAGGATTTTAAAAGTCTTATGGGAGCCTAGCTGAGTGACCAGTTTTCCTTCTAGGTATAATCCCTTTTACCTCACTGAACAGCTTCTGGAAAAAGCTGAGAAGCTTTGGAAAAAATTCCAAAGTCATTGCTTTCTGACTTTGGAGTGCATTACAAAATGCTTCGCGTGTGGGACTTACCATTCTATTTCCATTTTTGGCTCAAAATAACATTAGAGCAAATCTGTATTCTTTGGGAAAACATTAGACAATGGGGGTTAACATGGATATAATGAGGGCTGGCTATATATAGGAGAGCTGATTTGAGATTGAGAACTGACGACAAAGTTGCCTTGCAGTATGGTCTAGTCAGTGACCCTTATGAAGATCAGAGACTGCATATAAAGTGTTTCGTAGATGAGATGGCTTGGTAAAAAGTAGGCACTCAAGACATGGTAGCTGCTATACTATCAGGAGCCTAGCAGTCTGAGTCCAATACAATACTTTGGATCACTATAAGAATAAACCTTCATTGTTTGGGGGACGAGGGCTGTGTCTAGTGAAGACCAGTGGGGACTGTGATGTAATTCAAGGTGTAGACTGGAAGACAGTTTAAGACCATTCTGAGCCATTCAGAATATGGAGAATGGTAACACCTCCTCCTCTCCAATATTCAGCAAACGCCACAGTCCAATTTTCTAAGCATCTCTGGTAGCCCCTCAGAAGGTCAGGCATGCTGCCGGCAATCCCACCGTTAACTTCACCCTGGCCCCTTGATGGCTGCATGTAGCACATATTATGCTACATAAATGTCTTTGGGACACAGTATCTGGTTTCCACCTTGTGGCCTCACTCACTGAAAAGGATGACACTCTGCAGCCCTATGGGAATGGTCTGGGCAAGCTAACCCTCACTAGGCTGCTAGAGAGCAGGGGAATGAAATCAAACGGCAGGAGAAGCTATGAAAGCTCCCAGGTTTCCATGCCTGATCTGATCTCTTGCAATTTAGCCAAAAAAAGTCAAGAAGTATCAAACAGAAGCTAGATAATCTCAAAAAAGTGCTTACTTGTTTATATCCTTTTTTATGTCCTTTGGATCCTCTACCAGTCTGTTCTTTTCCATGCCTTTAGAAAGTGGGGGGAAAAGTGATCATGAGGAACATATTAAGCCCATACTCCCATTTTCACTTAGTTAACAACTCACCTCCTCTAGGAATTGTGACCCTCTTAAGTCAGATGCCCCTTCTCTGTGCTACCTCTGTGTGAACCTCTCTCTGTCATTTCTAAACTACACTAAATTGCTCTATGTCCCAGAATCCTCCTCTAGGGGCAAAACCTTTTTCATCAAGGCAGGGCATTTAGCATGTTTCCTGAACTAAACTGAACACTGGCTTTCAAAACGGAAGGTTAGTTAACGCCTCTTACCTTAATAGGATTCAATAGCTGGGCATTTTCCTAAGGATACCTGACTGACACTAGCTCATACCAACCTATTCGAATACATACCCCTTTCCTGGCCCACCGACAGAAACCACCTGCATGCCAAAGGAGCCTCGGCCCCTAGAGGATCTGCTGCCAGCCCACTGGCCCACAACCATCCCGGCAATCTCCAGTTTTCCTCCTTGGGGTGGGATTGGATGGAGACCTGGAAAGAGAGGAAAAATGGCAGTAAAGAGTAGTAAGTGAAAGGTAGGATAAGAGGCAGAACAAAAGATTCTACAGCCCACCTACTCTGCTTATTTCCATTTCTTTATGATAAAGACTCCATGATAACAACAAAGGGTCATGGTGGAAGCAAATTTAGGGATGGGGTTGAAGATCTGTACACACCCACTTTAGCAAATGTAGTGTGGATGATTCATTTTTCAACTACAGAGCCTGGCACAGAGTAGGCATTCAATATTTGTTGACAGAATAAATGTCTTAAAATTTAATTATTGGAAAATTATAGGCCCAAACCACTTCTGATTTAAGTATGTATCACTACACACTGGAGGATTAGCTAAACAACCAAATGAAACAGAAAATAATGAAACTAACGGTAATTTATCATTAAAAAGCAAGAATAGTAATCGTGGAAAACCAGAACTAATTCAAGACAAGACAGCATGATATTGCCTTAAAACAGGAAATTCCAACTCAGTGTGTATGAGTTCACAGGCACAGTAGAGCTTTGTAATTTGGCACAAAAGGAAGCCTTCATAGAACAGAGTTCTAGTAATTCTAGTTCTAAAATTAAAAACCTTTCATTTTACTTTGTGGAGAAAACCCAAATGTTAATAAACCTTCACTTATTTAGCAGGTCATTAGTAACGAGCCCTTCGTATACATAAAATTGGGAGTCTGAGGAACTAGGGTGCTAGCTAGTCCTAAACGGGCAAGAAAGACTTGCATTTGGGGATCTTGTGGCTTTTCAGGAGGGAGGAGGCTCCTCACGAACGCCTAGTAACTCGAGACTAGGCATCACCGGGAGCTGGGGCAATGGTGAGGACCTCCTGAGAACCTAGCCTTAATTAAATCTGTCTTCTGAGACACAGTAAAATCAATAAGCAAAGAATGAGAGAGGAATCCGTAAAGTCACCTTAAGGCATGGAATGACTCCCTGGTTTTTAAGAGTTAATCATTACCTGACCAAACAGGGTGTTACCAGAGCAGACATCAACTGCTCATCTAAGCATAGCCTTGAGCTAAACATCCATACTGAATTCTGTGACCTTAAAGTTAACAAACTTCAATTTCCAGCTTTTTTTTTTTTAAATTTTTTTATTGTTAGTTTCAGGTGTACAGAACAATGGAATAGTTACCCTTTTCACCCTCACAAAGTAACAACCCCCTCCCCCCCCTCCACTGCCCTCCCACCCCCGATATCATGCTTATCTATTACAATTCCATTGAATCCGTTTCCGCACTCTACTCCATGTCCCGAGGTTATATATATGTATATCCAGCTTTATTTTTAAAGTGCTGAACAATAGACAACAAACACCTTAAACCATAGCAATGACACTCCCACCTTATCACAGAATTTGTATTTCATGTTAAAATGTCCCTATTAAAATATCCTGTTTCACCAGGGGACAGGTTGTTTCCATTATCAGGATCAGTATCTGAGCTACCTAAGCATGACTGTCTATTCATCATTAAGCCACAAGTCAAGTCACCATAATTTAATAATTTATATGTGTGTATATGTGTGTGTGTGTGTCTGTGTGCGTATTTGTTTTCCCCATTAAACCACAATCCCTGGAGGGTGTGATCTGTGGCTTATTTCTTTCTGTGCTTCTGAAAATATGTCAGATCTATCCCCAGAATGGAAATGGGTACATCAGACTATGGTCATCTGCCAACACTGGTCATTTACTCTTACCCCCCACTGCTCTTCCTGCAGCTCCTCTGTACATCTGCCCATGGGGACTGAATGTTCTAACCAGAAACCATGAAGATTGAGTTCACATGAGTTATAGTTCTCAAAAGTAATCAAGTGGCTCCTGGTTTCTGTATCAGTTACTTCAGAAGTTTGGTTGGTGAGAATCAAATCCTGAGAGACCAACCACCTCTATGGACAGTGGTCTGGAAAGTCAGTGGACTTTCTTCCCCAGGCTACACCCCTCCATCTCAATAAGCTCCTCTTCAAACTATCATAACATAGCACAAAAGGTAAATGAGATAAATGTATGTGAAACTGCTGATTCTGTAACTGGCAATAATTACTATAGTGGTTATTATGAAATAGATTGAGGATGACAAATACCTCATTTTTAGGTACTGACCTGCAAAGCCCCGGCTCCTTCCTTGAGGCGGAGGTGGCACAGAGCCCATGGCTCGGGAATAAAGTGAAACAGGGTAGAGAGAGGGCACCATGGGAGGCATAAAAGTAGGTGACGGAAGGAGAGCAGAAGGTGGTGGATGGCTCATGTTGACTCCTTCAAGGATACTCTGTCTCATCTTTTCCACTTTGGTTGCCAGGTCAGCCTTCGAACAAGGAACAGAATAATAACAGCAGCTGCCACGTTTGAACTTCTATGTTTCAGGCACAGTATTTATTGGGCACTCTAGGTACAAACTCAGAAGCCTATTCCCGTTAAGGGAATCAAGGTCTGGAGTTAAATGACCAAGGTGACACACTCAGGAAAGCTTGTCTGGCATCAAGGCCCCCACTCTTCATACCACACCACACTGCCACCATACTAGTTCTGATCTAGGGCTTGTGAGGCACACTGACTAGGTCAAGAAAGACAAATATAACAATAAGTATTTACTGATGGTCTATTACATGGCCAGCAATAGGCTGGGCCATTTTTTTAGAGGGAGGTAACAGAGAGAAGAACAAAACCCTGACATATACAAAGCCTTTCAATCTTGTCCCCCATACCCAGGATCAGGCACCCCAACCTGTCCAAGATAGGTCCATGCCTCTAGGCCAGAGGTCGGCAAACTTGTCCTGAAAAGGGCCAGATAGGAGATATTTTAGGCTTGGTGGGCCATATGGTCTCTGTTATAAATATTCAACTCTGCCATGTCAAATAAATGTGGCTGTGTTCCAATAAAACTTTATGGGAATAAAAATTCCAAATTTTGGAATTTGGGGGTAGTCTGCCGACCCCTGCTCTGGTCCTTCAGCTCATTCCTCCCAAAGGGATAAGGGTTCCTTTCCCTTGCCTTCCCTCATTTTCCCCAAATTTCATTGTAAAAAAAAATAAAAATAAAAATAAATCCCCTACTCTTTACTCTGTTATCTACTTCACTACCCACTTCTATTTCCAAACATAGTTCCATTACAAAAATATTACTTGATAAAGTGATTTACCGTTTTTGTAAATAAGGGAGATGAAATTCTAAGAATTGGAGGAAAGACATATAGTATATCTGGGCATTCCATGGGGAAGAAATGCTCAGAGTAAGAAAGGGTATATGAAAACATGAAGCTCATTTTTAAAAAGCTTTCCAATATATGATTTTTTGACATGTACATATCAGACTCTGGGCCTCTGGGACTATCACTGACCAAGTTAGGACAAGGTCAGCCACATTCTCCCACTTCTGCTACCTCCCTCCCCACTGTCTCTGCTGTTCCCATCCCTGCCCATTCACCCCCACAGCAAATCAGAGATGGCCCTTAGCACTTGCCCAACATCCTGGTACCTGGCCATCACAAAGCTCAACGAGGGATGCTCGCTCTCGGCCTGCTTTAATTAGCTTGCTCTGGAACAGCTTGCCATCGAAGTAAATCCAAGGGCAGCAGTGCTCCCAAGGGACTGGCTGACCACAGGCATCATTAGCAAACAGAGCTGTGTCGACCCCGCTCATGAAGAGGGCAGCAAGCTGGATACCTCGAGCATCCAGTTTTTCAATCTAAAACCACCACAGAGCAAAAAGATATTAAGAAATTACTGTTATTGGTTACATTTACTCTTATTCCTGTTATGCTGATTATTCGAGTTAAATTTGAACATGTTGCCTTTTAATATAAACATTTGAGTGCACAAGCAGCTTCTATCCATTTCTTCCCTGAGATGGTCTGAAAGATACTCATTAAGAAAACAACAAAAAAAGACATCTGTTTTGAAACTTTAAAAAGACACCAACTTGAGATACCAGGTTTTTTTTTTTGGCTTGTCAAATTAGGAAAAAAAAAACACTAAAGACCAAAAGTATACCCAATGCTGCTGCTGATGCAGTGAAATAAGTGGGCATGTTCATACAAAGTTAATGAGGAATGTATATTGCAATTAAGCAATATGTATAAAGAACTTTGAAATGTTCACATTTGTTCACTCAAATTCTACTTTTAGGAATCTATTTTAAGGAAGTAGTGATGTATAAAGAACTTCTATGCATAAAGAAGTTAATTGTAACATTACACATAATGGGGGAAAACTACTATAGAAACAAAAGGGCCAATATTATAATAATAAATGATACATCTAAATGATAACATGTTATTTACTAAATTTTTTTAAAACAGAAAATATGTGCTATTTTAAGTAAAAAACAATGTATAATTATAAACAATATCTCAGCTATGTAAAAAGTACATGATGAACGACTGGAAGAACCATCAAAATGTTCACAGTGGAGGGCCAGCCGAGTGGCTCAGTTGGTAAGAGCGTGAGCTCTGAACAGCGGGGCTGCCAATTCCCACATGTGGCAGTAAGATGCGCCCTCTAGAGTTAAGACTGTGAACAACAGCTCAACCTGGAGCTGGGCTGCCGTGAGTGGCCATCGACAATGTAGGCCGGCAGCCAGCGTGAGCAGCAGGCAGCCTGTGAGAGCTGCCGTGAGCCGCCATGAACGGCCATCCAATGGCTGGCGACCGATTGCCTCAGCCGAGAAGAGCGCAATGATCATAATACCAACATGGGTCAGTGAAGCAGTGTCCTCCACAACTAGACTTAAGAAGAAAAGGACAATAACTTGGCTGTTCCCCTCCCCCAATTCCCCAATAAAATCTTTAAAAAAAATGTTCACAATGGTTATCTCCCCTTGGTGTGTTACATGGCTTTAATAGGAAAAGGGGATGTGCTTGCAGGTCCCCTCCTAGGTGTGGTCTCAGGTCAGTAACTGCTGTAGCACCAAGAAACATGACATTTATAGTAAAAAGGAATCATCCATTGTTTGTCTTAGACTGTTTTGTCTTTCCCTTACTTGACCTCACTTAAATTAGGATTTTCCAAGTCTTGTTGGACTTGACTTTCTTCTAGTTTATCCTAGGGCCTCAAAGGTCTATGGCTACTGAAGCTGGGAGAGAGGGGTATCCTGTATTAATAGCTAAAACTTATTGAGTACTGTGTATTTAAAATAAGTGAGGCACCATTCTAAGTGTTTTGCATCCATTATTTTATTTAATGTCCTCATAATTCTAAAAGTAAGGAAACTAAAGCTAGAGAAGTTAAATGACCTGCCCAAGATCACATCAATAGGCGGTAATGAAGCCAGGATTCAAATTCAAGGAAGCCTGGCTTCAGAGCCTGCCCTCTGGCTTACTATGTTCTACTGCCTTCAGTTATACAGTGGATTTATTTTCTTCCTTATGCTATTCTAGACTTCTTTTAACACCCAGTAAGTATTATTAAAAGAGGAGGGTGTCCATCGACAGATGAATGGATCAAGAAGATGTAGTATATATACAATAGAATGTAATTCAGCCATAAAAAAGAAGGAAATCTTGCCATTTGAGATAGCATGGCAGGGCCTTGAGGGTATTATGCTGAGTGAAACATACCAGACAGAAAAAGATAAATACTGTATGATCTCATTTATATGTGGGACCTAAAACAAAACAAAACAAAACAAAAACAACCCAAACAAACTCATATTAAGAAAGATCAGATTTGGGCCAGCTGAGAGGCTCAGTTGGTTAAGAGTTGGCTTGGGAGCGTGAGCTCTGAGCAACAGCGGCTCGATGCCCAGCGCGAGCTGAGCTGGCGCTAAGCTGCCTATAGGTAGCAGGATGGCTCAGCTTAAAAAAAAGTACCATATTTCCCCATGTATAAGACGCACTTTTTCTAAAAACTGGGTGTGTCTTATACAGTGGTTGTAGATTTCACATGCCATAGATGGAACAGAGGACGAGGCAATATATGAAGACAGTGATTCGTCATCAGACACAGATGAATACAAGCTAAGGGTTGGGAGTTTTGACAGTGATGAGGAGTTGTATGAATTTTATGATGAACGAAACTTGAGTTCTATAGCTTTATGTAATACTTTTTTTTTTCAAATTTTAGGCCCAAAAATTAAGGTGCATCTTATACATGGGAAATACGGTATTTGTCTTGCATAATAGTCACCTTTTCTATCCATTCTCACCCATCAGCATGGGAGCGCTGTTGTAGATACCTCCTGGTTTTATTAACAGACATAATATTTGGTTAAAGTAAATCAAACATTTACCTATAGAACTTATTCTTCTTCCTAGCTCAAGGCAAAAAAGACCACAAGTAAAGCTATGAGCTCATGAAATAAAGGATTTAGATGAGGGTAGATCAAATCACCTTGAGTTCTTGCAGCTGATCTGGTTCATATAGCTGGGTAGATACTGCCTGTGCAAGGAAGGTGTCTAGCTCATGACGATGCAGGATTCGGCCACCAGGCCACTGAACCATGTACCTAGAAAATAAAAGCATCATTATTCAGTCATAAAAGCTTGTTTAAACTAAGAAACTATCATGGCCAAATCCTATGCTAGGTTTTTGTGATTCCAATGGAATAAAGTAAAAGAATCTCTGCATTGGGTTAGTTACTGTCTGGGTAGTAGAGGAGATAAGGCACGTACAACAACTAGTGTACGTTGGTACTTAGTGTGTTAAGTACCAAGACAGAAGAATGCTACAAGAGCACAGACGAGGGGTATGACTAAAAGAATAAGGAAGGGCATTCTGAAAAAAAAAGTCAGCAGGAGTTGAGTTTCAAAGGGCATGTAGAAATTAATGAGACAAAATGTAGGGAGAGGATGTTCTAAGTTGAAGGGACAGTATGAACAAAGGCACAGAGTTCAGCATGAGATGTCAGGTTAGATAATGCTGGAGCTAAGCAGGTTTGCACTGATGGGAGGTGAGATTAGAAAGTAGCTCAGATCATGAAGGGTCTCGAAAACAGTATTGAGGAATTTAAATCTTTATCCTGAAAATATAGGAAGATGGTTAAGGACTGTCAGCAGGAGAGTGATATTGACTGGTTTGAAGATGACAGGCTGAGAGTGTAACAGACAAAAGGCATGGATACCAGTTGGGAGGCAACTGTAGCAATGTGTGGCCCAAGAGGCCTGAACAAGGGCGCTGGCTGAGGGGATGGAGAGGGCCAGGAGACAAAGAGCTATTAAGGAGATAAATCCACAGGATTTGGTCATGGGTTTTTATGGGAAGGGGATAAAGGTAAGGAAAGAGTCTAAGATTCCTAAAATTCTGGCTTGGGCAGATGGCTAGATGATGGAGCCACTTGCCAAGATAAGAAATGCACTAATTTTAAATAAGTATTCACTGATGAGTATTTGAATTGAATTTCATAAGTAGAATATGCCTTACTGTTCTAGGCACTGAGAATACAGAAAGAGGAAGAGAGAGAGAAATAAAAAAAAATACATCAGTACAAAGTCTGTCGTTAGCTCCCTGAAGGCCCCACAAGACAATGTTCATAATTATTGGAGTTGTGTGAGACTTCAAAAACTCATCACTTAAAGCAATAGCTGGTCTCTTTAAGTGGCACATGAGATGGGTTCCTGGGGACTCTGGCCATGTTACTACTACCAGGAGGCAGTGTGGTGCCCTGGGAAGAACCGGGGCTCTGCAGCCAGACAGCCCTGCTTCAAATCTAGCCTGCTGTTCCTCACCTGGAATGATCACAACAGCGCAGGCAGCCCTAATGTCAGTTACTTTCTTCAAGCCCAAACTACCCGGGATGGTTCTGGGATTGCAGGACATGCTATCAAGCCCTGTTGCTTCTTTTTTAAAAAATTTTATTGGGGAACAGCCATGGTCATTGGTTACACATTGCTTTCATGCTTCAATGGCATATTTGACTCTTTTAAGGAGGGCACAGCTCACAGTGGCCCACGTGGGGATCGAACCGGCAAGCTTGGTGTTGTCAGCATGATGCTCCAACCAACTGAGCTAACCAGTCACCCCCAACCCTGTTGCTTCTTTAGGAACTAAATTCTAAATGACTGGGATTTCCAGAGGAAATCTTCCTGGGCCACACAAACTTCCCTGCTCACACATTTTCCACTTGAAGTTTCTTCTTTATATTTTATACTTTTTTGACATTCTATCATATATTGCATAACTCATAGCTTATATCTTCTACCAATATAAAATATTTGTGTTCCTCAATGCTTTATTTTTTGCCTCGAGGACTGTATTATCTAGTAATGTTGTTTATTTGTTTTGATTTGTAGTCCTTTGCCCATTCTTTTATTTTTAATCTTATCATTTTATTGGCAAAATGTGAAGCAAAAATAGAAGAAAATGAACAGAAATGCAATTACAGTGGGGGGCTTTTGTATACTACCATCAAGCTATGACATACAAAATCCACCTAAAATACATTTAAAGTCACAGAAGATTTGAAAAATACAATAAATACATTCAAATGCTTGGCTGACTTTGTACAAAGAAAACACATTCTTTTCAAGTGACCATGTGAGTTCCCATGAGGCCTAGGACCTTGATTGTTTGCCCTTGTCTATTGTCCTATTTATTTATCATTCCAATTTATTGTGAACTATCTAGCAAAGCGCATGGCATAGAGTATATATCAGTAAATATGTATTGGGGGAATGACTGAATGCATCAATCAGGTCATACCAAAACCCAAAAACCAAAAAAACCTCAACAAAAATCCTCCAAAGCAGAACTGTACCGGTCACACCCTGACCACTATGAAAGATAAACTCACCTAGAGTCAAGCGTGGAGACAGGCACGCTCACAGACAGACTAATACAATGGGAGGGGTGTGATTTTTATAAACTGAACAGATTATCCTGAGTCTCTAAGGAGAGAGTTACTAAATTTATCTGGGAGAATTGGAGAATCACAGAGAAGGAAACATTTCATTTCCTAGGGATTTTTTTGGTTTGGTTTACACTTTTTTTTTTTTTTGAATAGTTCATTCTTTTTTATTTATTTATTTATTTATTTATTTATTTATTTATTTATTTATTTATT
>NW_017731868.1:187988-211329 GCF_001890085.2 Hipposideros armiger | reverse complement strand
TGTCCCGAGGTTATATGTATATATAATTATAGTTGACATACAGTGTTATTCAACATCAGTTTCAGAAATACAATGCGTTGGTAAGGCCTCCACATCAACTATGAAGTGGACTCCCCAAAAAGGCATTGGTCCATCTGGCTCCCTAAGAAATGCTTACAACGTTATTGATTGTATTCCTTGGACTATCTTTTTCTATCCCTGAGGCCATATTACACTTTAATGTTAATTTACAATGTTCATGTCTTCCTAACCTTAATATGGTGCATGGCAGAACGGGTACACAATAAGTGTCTGCTGAACAAATGAGTCAATACCAGGATATTTAAAAGGAAATGCTAGCTCCATCTTTTAGCCAGCACTGCTCTTTTATCAGCCTTGAATTAATTATGAGACAGAGTGTGTAGGGTCCAAGGAGTCAGAGCAGTGAGAGGCTCATAAATGAGACAGAAGGAAATAATGATTATTAAATCAACCAATATTTAGTGATGCTTATCATATGCTGTTTCTTGAATTATATGATTCCATTGGGGGATTTTTACAGCATTACTAACTTCCCAAGGAAGTTCCTCAATCTCAATGACAAGATGATCTCTTTATTATTACTATTAGTATGTACATTATTATACATACTATATTCAAGAATTGTATATTACATTATAATATATGCAGCAAACAAGTTACTCATAGGAACAACATTTACTAAATTCTTCTTGTATTCTAGATACCTTGGCAGGAACTTACATACATAGAAAATAGTAGCAAAGAATACAGGCTTGGAGTCTGACATACTTGATTTCAATCTGGATTCCATGAATTCTTTTCTGTGTGACTCTGGGCAAATGCCTTAACCTCTAGGGGCTTTAGCTCACTCATCTCTAAAATAGGGATAATACTGCCTATATCTCAGAAGGTTGTAATGAGGACAAAATGCATGTAAAAGCACTTAGCATACTACCTGGTACAGCAGCAAAATTGATTACCATTTGTAACTGAGCCACGTAAAGGTACAATCCTTCCTTTACTATTTGGTGAAACCCTCATACATATATTAAATTCTCACTTACAAGGATCTATTCCTACTCTATTTATTCTATGTTTATTTCTCATGCCAGTGACATACTGACTTAAATTTTAAATATGTTTTAATATTTGGTAGTCTCCCCTTTTACTCTTCTTTTAATTTTTTAAATATTTTTATTAAAATATAGCTAACATACAATATTATGTTAGTTTCAGGTGTATATCATAGTTATTCAACAGTACCCACCTGGCATTATCCATAGTTATTATCGTATTATTGATTATACTTCCTATGCTAAATAAGTGATCACCATGATAACTCCAGCAAACATCTGACACTGTACCATGCTATCACAATATTATTGATATTTCTATGCTATATATTACATACTTATATATTTTATGTCTAAAACTTTGAACCTCTTATTCATCTTTATCTTCCACCCCCTTTTTAATTTATCAATTAGAGTTGACATTCAGTATTATTTTATATTAGTTTCAGGTGTACAGCATAGTGGTTAGACATTTATATAATTTACAAAGTGATCCCCTTGACTAGTATTCACCTGGCACGATACAGTTTTTATAATACCATATTATTGATTATATTTCCTAGACTTTACATCCTCATGACTATTTTGTAACTACCAATTTGTATTTCTTAATCCCGTCACCATTTTTACTCTGCCCCCAACTCCCTTCCCATCTATCAGCCCAGTAGATCTAGTACCCATTTGAAACCATACACAGTTATTACATTATTGACTATATTCCTTATGCTATACCTTACATCCTCATGACTACTGCGTAACTAATTTGTACTTTTTAATCCCTTCCCCTTTTCACCTATGCCCAACTCCCTCCACTCTGGCGTCCATCAAAATGTTCTCTGAATCTATGATTAATAGTTCGTTTCTGTTTCATTTACTTATTCTGTTCTTTAGATTCCACTTATAAGTGAAATCATATGACATTTGTCTTTTGCTGTCTCGCTTACTACGCCCAGCACAATACCCTCTAGGTCCACCCATGCTGTCACAGATGGCAACATTTCATTCCTTTTTACAGCTGAGTAATATTCCATTGTATCTATATACCACCTCTTCTTTATCCATTCATACATTCATGGACACCCAGGTTGCCTTTATATCTTGGCTTATATAAATATTGCTGCAATAAACATATGGATGAGCATGTCCCTTCAAAGTAGCATTTTGGGTTTGTTCAGATAAAAACCCAGAAGTGGGAGTGCTAGGTCCTTCTTTGTCTCTTGCTATAGTCTTTGTTTTAAAGTCTGTTTTGACTGGTATAAGTATTGTTACCCCAGCTTATTTGTTTGTTTCCATTTTCATGAAATATCTTTTTCCATCCCTATAATTTCAGTCTGTGTGTCCTTCAATCTGAAATGAGTCTCCTGTATGCAGCATACGTAAGGGTCTTCTTTTCTTATCCATTCAGCTCCCCTATCTTTTGACTGGAGTATTAAATCCATTTCAATTGAAAGTAATTGCTGATAGGTATGTAGTTATTGCCATTTTATTATTCATATATATATTTGTATTAAAGAAGTCCCTCTAATATTCCTTGTAATACTGGTTTGGTGGGGATGAACTCCTTCAGATTTTACTTGTCTGGGAAGTTCGTTATCTGTCATTTGATTCTAAATGATAGCCTTGCTGGGTAGTCTTGGATATACATTCTTGCTTTTCATCACATTGAGTCTTTTGTGCCAATCCCTTCTGGCTTGCAAAGTTTCTGTTGAGAAATCAGCTGATAAGTCTTATGGGAGCTCCTTTGTAGGTAATAACTGCTTTTCTCTTGCTGCTTTTAGGATTCTATGTCCTTAACCTTTGAAATTTTTATTATGATGTGTCTTGGTGTGGGCCTGTTTGGGTTAATTTGTTTGTGACTCTGCACTTCCTGGGTTTGTATATCTATTTCCTGCGCCAGGTTAGGTACATTTTCTGTCATTATTTCTTCAAATTGGTTTTTAATTCCTTGCTCTCTCTCTTCTCCTTCTGTTACCCCTTTAATGTGAATGTTTGTATGCTTGAGGTTGTCCCAGAGTCCCCTTAAACACCTCTCAATTTTGAGTGTTCTTTTTTCTTTTAGGTGTTCTGATTGGGTGTATTCAGCTACATTATCTTCTAAATTGCTGATTTGATCCTCTGCTTCATCTAATCTGTTGATTCCCTGTTTTCTTCATTTCAGTTATTGTACTCCTTATTTCTGATGTGTGCTTATGTTTTCTATCTCAATTTTTATGTTTCCTATCTCTTTGTTGAAGTTCTTCCTGGGATCACTGAGCATCCTTATAACCAGTATTTGGAACTCTGTGTGTGGTAGATTAATTATCTCCATTTTGTTTAGTTCTTTTTCTGGAGCATTGTTTTGTTCTTTTATTTGGGATGTTTCTTTGTCTCCCCATTTTGGCTGCCTCCCTGTGTTTGTTTCTATGCATTATGTAGTGCTGCTATGGCTCCCAGTCTTAGTAAAAGTGGCCTTATGTCGTATGTGTGCTGTGGGGCTCAGTGGCACAACCTTCCTGGTCACTTGAGCCATGCACTCCAGGTTGTGTCCCTTGTGTGGGTTCTGTGTGCACTCTTGTAGTTGAGACTTGGTTGCTATTTGCACATAAATGGGGGGGATTGACCCTTGGTCTCACTGGTTGTGAGGACTGGCCTTGACTACAGTGGAGGAGTTGTGGTGCAGGGGCTGACCCTACAGAGTAGGATCTGCCTCAGCAGGACTCTGGGGCCTGCCCAATTTGCCCCTTGGGTGTGTCGTGGTGGCTGGGTGATGCTCCAGTTTGTTTCAAAGCTGGCTCCTGGGGGCACCAGCCCCAGGGCCACCTGGCAGAGGACCTACTGCAGATCAAGTTCAGCCACAGCTCGTGCCTGACCTGGAGCCACCTGGCAGGTGCCACAAAGAAATCTGCAGATGGCTGCCACTCGTGCTGTGCTTGGAAGCGCCTTGAGAGGCCAAGCCACAAACCAACGCTGTATGCCGCTAGTGCTGAGCTTAGGGATGCTCAGCCAGAGGTACAAGACACGCTCAAGCTAGATGCTGCTTGTCTGGGTTTTACAAACCTTTGAGAGATACTAGGTAAGGCTACAGAATGAGCCAATGCAGGCAGTTTGTACGAAAAAGCTACTGGATGCTGCTTGGGTGTGCCCCAAAGTTGGGCAGGGCGGGTTCTCGAATCACGAATGCATGTTAAATGAGTGGTATGGTGATAGAGACTCAGGTATGGCAGCCACCTGTGTCTGCACACTGGGAACGGGGAGGGCTCATCAAAGAAACAATGGCTTCCGCCAGTTCTTCCTTCCAGGAGAAAGCTGCCCCTTTCACCCCTGTCCTCAAGCCAGACAGCTCAGTTCTCCACATGTCCCTGCCACCTCTCCAGCCGCTGACCCAGTGCTGGAACTCAGTCAGTGGTTCTGGTGGTAAGTCCATGCGCCGTCCCATTTAGAGTAGTTCCTGGAACTCCCTCCACTCTCTGTCTCACTCAAGTCACAATCTCCGTTGATTTTCACAACCAGAAATTATGGGGACTTTTCTCCCCAGCACTGGAACCTGGGGCTGGGGAAGGGCTGGGACCCCTCGCTCCTCTGAGGGAACCTCTGCAGCCGACATCTCTCTCCCAATTTTTGAGGGTCACAAGGAGCTGTGGGACCAGCCCGTCTTGAATCTCTGTGCCTCTTACCAGTCTCGAGGCTTCTTCTGCATGTCCTTAGTTGTAGGGCTTCAGTTCAGCAAAATTTTAGACGACTCTCAACTCTGGTTGTTTTGTAGTTTAGCTGTAATTTTGATGTGGTCATGACAAAGGTAAGTACAGCATTTACCTACTGAGTCATCTTGACCAGAAGCCCATTTAGACTTTTACTCTGATTACAAAAGTTCAAGTTCATTCTCATTCAGAAAATGTAAAAAAAGCAAAGAAAAGTATAACAAAAATGAAAAACAAAATTAAAATAATTTATACTCATCATTCAGACATAACCATGGTCGTGATTGTTTTGGTTTTGGCTTCTTTCTTCCTAGCAACTCAAATTTCATTTTTTTTCTCTTTTTTCATACTACAAATATTGTATATATCGAGAGTTGCATCTTGTTTTCCACTCAACATTATACTATAAGAACTTTTCATTCATCACTTTTCAAAAACATGGGTTTTTTTTTAGCTGAGCCATCCTGCCACCTGTTGGCAGCTCGGTGGCAGCTCAGCTCAGGCTGGGCCTCGAACCGCTGTTGTTCAGAGCTTGCACTCTTGATTTTTAATAACTGCATATTCATCATATAAGTTTACAAAACTGTTTTCCAGACCAGTTTGTCCTACCTCCCAACAGTGTGTCAGCACAGATTATCACTAATCTTTGATGTCTTAATGGGCAAAAATATCTCTTGCTATTTAAATTTCTGTCTCTTTGATTGCTAATGGTAAGGTTGTATATTTTTTCCACATACTTATTTACTTCTGACTGGTCTATGTCTATCATAGACATATCAGTTAATTTGCTTGTTCTGTCTACACCTACACCTCAGATAATTTAAAGCCCCATCTTTATAATAGTAACAGCTATTTGGACATAGGGCACACAGCTGATCCAAGTAAAATTAATCCATGGCTTGCCAGAGTCTTGAGAATTTGAGGTAAGAGATTCAGAGTTTGGTGAAACAGACAAGTGGAAAAAAGAGCTACACAGGCTATGAGAGTAGCAGTCTCGGTTCCGGCCTTTCCAGCATCATTCCCTGTGTGCAGCACTTTTCTTTCATATCTTGGATAACTGAGACACCTGTTGTATCTTTACAATAAAATAGCCAGAGCATTTGTAATTTCTTGTAAACAAATGAATCTGATGACTGTCATTTACCCAATTTTGTTTCGCAGTGCCAGCATTTAAAAGCCGTTATATATTGAGAATATTGACATAATTTCTGTCCTAACTTGCAAATAGTTTCCCAATTTATTATTTGTCTTTTAATTTCATGTATTGCGGCATACAGATCCATTCATAGTTACTGATCTTTTTAAGTCTTCCTTTTTGGAGGCAGAGTGCCTCAAGTCTTTCTTCTTTCTTTAACATTACTCAATTTTTAAAATGAACTTTTACATACCATAAAACTCATCCAGTTAACTGTACAATTTAATGATTTTTAGTAAATTTATAATTATACAACTATCACCACAATTGAGTTTTAGAATATTTGCACTGCCCCAAAAAGATCCGTCATGCCCATGGGTAGTCACTCCCCATTCCCACTCCAAGGCAACCACTAATCTACTTTTAGAGGTATCTCTATAGATTTACCTTTTTGGGCACTTCATATAAATGGAATAACATCATGTGTGGTCTTTTGTGTCTGGCTTCTTTCCTTGATATAACTTGAACATCTTTTCATGTGTTAATTTGCCATTGCATATCCTCTTCAGTCTGTTTATGTTTTTTGCCCTTTTACTAATTGGATTGTTTGTTTTTTACTGTTGTTTTTTTTAAAGATTTTTATTGGGGAATTGGGGAATGGGAACAGCGCTGGGGAATTGGGGAAGGGGAGCAGACAAGTTGCTGTCCTTTTGTTCTTCAGTCTAGTTGTGGAGGACGTTGCTTCACTGGCCCAAGTTGGCACCATCATTGCGTTCTTCCCAGGTGAGGCAGATCAGTCGCCGGCTTCTGGACAGCCGCTCACGGTAGCTGCTGGCCGCTCACGCTGGCTGCTGGCTATACACGGTAGCCCATGGCAACCTACTGCAGCAGGGGCTGCAGCCTACACCATCACCGGCGACTCACAGCAGCCCAGCTTCAAGTTGAGCTGTTGTTCAGCTTCTTAGCTGTAGAGGGCAGTGTCACTGGCCCTCATATGTGGGATCTGAACCGGCGCCATCTGGCGTCCCAAGCCAGCCCTTAGCCAACACACCACTCGGCTGGCCCTTACTGTTCAGTTTTGAGAGCTCTATATATTCTATATACTAGTCTTTTGTTGGATATGTGGTTTCCTAACCTTTTCTTCTAGATTGTAGCTTGTCTTTTCATCCTCTTTATATGTGTTTTCAATGGGCAAAAGCTGTTTGTTTTTTGGCTTTAAGATTTTATTGAGGAATTGGGGGAGGGGAACAGCACTGGGGAATCAGGGAAGGGGAACAGACAAGTTGCTGTCCTTTTGTTCTTCAGTCTAGTTGTGGGGGACATCGCTTCACTGGCCCAGGTTGGTATTATCATTGTGCTCTTCCCGGCTGAGGCAGATCGGTCGCTGAACACTGGTCGGCCACTCATGAAAGCTCACACCAGCTGCTGGCCAGCCCCACTGCAGCCTACCCCGTCGCCTGATGATGGCAGCCCAGCTCCAGGTCAAGGCATTGTTCACCATCTTAGCTGTAGAGGGTGCAGCGTCACTGGCCCTCATGTGGGATCCGAACTGGGGCCCTGCTGCTCAGAGCTGATGTCCCAAGCCAACTCCTAACCAACGCGCCACTTGGCCAGCCCGACAGGCAAGTTTTTAGTTCCAACGAGGCGCAATTTGTTGACTTTTCCTTTCATGGACTGTGCTTTTGGTGACAGGACTAAGAATTCTTTGCCTAGCTATAGCTCCTGAAGATTTTCTATTTTTTCCTAAAAGTTGTATAATGTTATATTTAAGTCTATGACCCATTTTGAGTTCATTTGTATAGGGTGTAAGGTTTAAGTCAAGTTTCATTTTTTTGGCCTATGAATGTCCAGTTGCTGCAGAACCATTTGTTGTAAAGGCCATCCTTTCTCCACTGAATTGTTGCTGAAACTTTGTCAAAAATCAGTTGAGCATATTTGTGTGGTTCTATTTCTGGGTTCTTTATTTTGTTCCATTGACCTACACATTTATCCCATAGCAAATACTCCCACTGTCTTGATTTCTTTAGCTACATCCTAAGCCTTAATGTTAGGTAAAAGTTGGATCCTACACTTTCTTTTTCAAGATTGTTTTAGCTATTGTAAGAGTCTGTGCCTGTCTATATAAATTTTAGAATAAGTTTGTCTATGTCCACAAAAAAACTTGCATTAAGCCTACAAGAATTGCGTTAAACATACAGATCAATTTGAGGAGAAATGACAAATTCACTATCGTAAGCCTTCTAGTCCATAAACTCTTTGATTTCTTTTATCACCATTTAGCATAATGATTTTCAGATTGATTCATGTTCTGGCATGCATCAGTAGATTGTTTGATTTTAATACTTCACTGATAGACATACCACATGTTTATATCTATCTACCAGTTGATAGATATTTGAGTTATTGCCACTTTTTGACTATTACGAATAATGCTTCTATGAACATTCATGTGCAAGTCTTTGTGTGGACATATATTTTTAATGCTCTTGCGTAGATACCTAAAGAGTGAAATAAATCGTCATATATTTATGTTGAACCTTTTAAGAAAATGCCAAACTAATCTCCAAAGTAGCTGTACCACTTTAAGTTCCACAGCCTGACCTATATTTGTCATCATCTAACTTTTTTATTATAATCGTTTTAACTGAGTCAAGTGGTTTATTTCATTGTGGTTTAAACTTGCATTTCCCCAATTATTACTGAAGTTGAAAATCTTTTCATGTGCTTATATTCCAATCCTCTATCTACTTTGGTGAAATGTCCATCCACATCTTTTACTTATTTTTAAATTGGGTTATTTGCTTTCCTATTAGTTGCAAGAGTTCTTTGTATATTCTGAATTCAAGTCCTTTATCAGATATATGATTTGAATATATTCCCTCCAGTCTGTGGCTTATCTTTTCAGTTTTTTAATGGTGGCTTTTGAAGTACACAAGTTTTTTATTTTGATGAAATCCATGTTCCTTTATTTAGTGGACTGTGCTTTGGCTATTATATGTAAGAAAACTTCACCTAACCTCAAATCATGAAAATTTTCTCCCATAAGTCTCACAGTTTTAACTGTTTCATTTTGGTCTGTGATCCATTTTGAATAATTTTTGTATATAGTGTGAAGGATCTAAATTCATCATTTTTACCAAGTTAGGTCAAGTTGGTTGACAATGTTGCTCGAGTCTTCCATATTTTGGCTGACCTTCTGTCTAGTTGTTCTATCCATTATTGAGAATAGTGTATTGAAGTTTTCAACTATTATTGTTGAAATGTCTACTTTGCTCTTAAATTCTATCAGTTTTTGCTTCATGTATTTTGGGGTACTGCTAATAGGAGTACGTGTTTATAATTGGTATATCTTACTGATAAATTGACCCTTTTATCACTATAAAATGTTATTATTTGTCTATAGTAGCATTTACTTGTCTTAAAGTCTATTTTGTCTGGTATTAGTATTAGTATAGGCATTTCAGTTCTCATATGGTTATTGTTTGCATGATACATTTTTCTATTCTTTTCCTTTCAACCTATTTGTATCTTTGAATCTAAAGTATAACTCTTGCAAATATCTCATGCTTTTCATAGTGTTCAATCTATTTACATTTGATGCAGTTGTTATAGGCTTCATACCTTTTTTTGCTTTTATGTTTGTTCCTGTTTTCCTTCCTTCTATTGGGTTAAAAAGATGTTCTCCAGTGAAGTATTTTAATTCTTTTGTTGGGTTTTAATTATATTTTTAGTTATTTTCATAATGGCTGCTCTATGGATTACAATATACATCTTAACTTACACACTACTTCAAATTAATACTAAATAATTCCAGTAGCATGTATAAACTCTGTTGCACTATAGTTCTCTTCTTTCTTCCCTCCATTGTGCTATTATTGTCATGTATATTATACCTTTATTCTAAATCCAACACACAATTTTATAATTGATATACGCAATTTTCATTTTAATTAGTTAAGTAAATAAATGACAAAAATATATTTATGCCACTTTTTATATTTGCCTGTTTAATTACCTTTACAGGTGGTCATTATTCATTTAGTGATAACTCCTTTCATTCTGAAGGACATCATTTCATAGTTCTTCTAAGGCAAATTGGTAGCAATAAATTCTCTTAATCTTTGGTTATCTGGGAATCTATTTTACTTTCCTTTCTACTTTACAGCTTTACTGAGATAAAATTAACATACCGTACAATTCATATATAAAAAGTATATAATTCAATTTTTTGTTTAGTACATTCACAGGACTGACTGTGCAACCATCAACCACTATCTAATTCCAGAACATTTAAATCACACCCCCCTATAAAAAAAAACTAGTATCCATTAGCAATCACTCTACGTTCACACATCCCACAAACCCCTGGCAATAAGAAATCTATGGACTTTGCCTATTCTGAACAATTCATATAAATATAACCATATCTGTCCTTTTGTGACTGGTGTCTTTCACTTAGCCTAATGTTTTTCAGGGTTCATTCATGTTGCAGCATGAGTCAATAATTAACTCCTTTTTATAGCTGAATAATACTCTGTTGTATGACTATGCCACATTTTGTCAACCTATTCATTAGCTGATGGACATTTGAGTTGTTTCCACTTTTTGGCTATTATGAATATTCCTTAACATGTTTTTGTGTGGATATATGTCTTCATTTTATGTTCTCACCAGCAGTGCTCCAATTTCTCCATATCCTCACCAACATTTATTGTCTTTTTTATTATAGCTACCCTAATGGGTGTATACTGGTATCTCATTGTAGTTTTGATTTGTACTTCCCTAGTGATTAGTGATGTTGAGCATCTTGTCATGTGCTTATTGGCCACTTGTACATCTTCTTTGGAGAAATATCTACTCAAATCTTTTGCCCATTTAAAAAACTAAATTATTTATCTTTTACTGTTGAGTTGTTAACAATTCTTTATATATTCTGGATACTAGGCCCTAATCAGACGTACAATTTGCAAATATTTTCTCCCATTCTGTGAGTGGATTGTGTTTTCACTTTCTTCACAGCATTGTCTCCAGCACACAAGCTTTAAATTGTGATCTAGTCCAGTTTATTTTCCTTTTTGTCACTTATGCTTTTGGCATCACATTTAAGAAACCATTGCCTAATCTCAAGTCATAAAGATTTACACCTGTTGTCTTCTAAGAGTTCTATAATTTGAGCGCTTACAATTAGGTCTATAATACATTTTGAGTTAATTTTTGTGTATGATGTGAGGTAGAGGTTCAACTTCATTCTTGCATTGTGCACGTCATTATCGCAGAAGTATTTGTTGCAAAGCCAATCTTTCCCCATTGAATTGTCTTGGTACCCTTGTCAAAAATCAATCAAGCATAAATGGAAGGGTTTATTTCTGGACACTCAATAGTACTCCATTAATTTATGTCTAGCCTTATGCCAGTACACCACTGTTTTGATTACTGTAGCTTTTTAGTAAATTCTGAAATTGGGAAGTATGAATCTACAACTTTCTTTTTTTCAAAATTGTTTTGGCTACTCTGAGTCCCTTGCATTTACACATTAATTTTAATGTCAGCTTGTTAATTTCTGCAAAAAAGCCATCTGGGATTTTAGAGTACCACAAATATATAGATCAATTTGGGGAGTAATGCCAGCTTAACAATCTTATATCTTTTCATTTATGAACAAGGGATGTCTTTCCATTTATTTACATCTTCTTTAACCGTAGTTTTCAATGTACAAGTCTTCTAATTCTTTTGTTAAATTTATACCTAAGTATTTCATTCTTTTTTATGTTATTATAAAAGGAGTTCTTTTCTTAATTTTATTTTTGGAATATTGATTACAAGTATATTAAAATACAGTTGATATTTGTATATTGATCTTATAACCTGTGACTTTGCTGAACTCATTTACCGGTTCTAATTATCTTTGTTTTGTACTTTTAATAAACTGTGGTAAAATATACATAACATAAAACTCACCATCTTAACCACGTGTAAGTCTACAATTCAGTGGTATTAAATTCATTCACATTGTTGTGCAACCATCACCATCATCTATCCCCATAACTTTTTCATCTTGTAAAACTGAAACTCTATAGTGATCACACAATAATTCCCCATTCTCCCCTCCTCCCAACCCCTGGCAACTACCATTATAATATCTGTCTCTATGAATTTGACTACTCTAAGTACTTCATAATAGTGGAATCATACAGTATTTGTCTTTTTGTGACTGACTTCACTTAGCATAATGTCCTCAAGGTTCATCCATGTTGTGGCAATATTGCAGAATTTCCTTCTTTTTAAGGCTGAATAATATTCCATTTTATGTATATACCACATTTTGTGTATCCATTCTTCACGTGATGGACACTTGAGTTGCTTCCATATTTTAACTATTGCGAATAATGCTGCTATGAGCATGGGTATACAAATATTTGTTTAAGACCCTGCTTTCGGGCCGGCCGAATGGCGCGATGGTTAAGAACTCGCTTTGGATGCCAGAGGGCCCCGGTTCGGATCCCACATATGAGGGCCAGTGACACTGCCCTCCAAAGCTAAGATGCTGAACAACAGCTCAACCTGGAGCTGGGCTGCCGTTGAGTCGCTGGCGACGGCGTAGGCTGCAGTCCCTGTGGCAGTGGGTTGCCATGGGCTACTGTATGTAGCCAGCAGCCAGCAGCCAGCGTGAGCGGCCAGCAGCCGCAGTGAGCGGCCGTCCAGAAGCCGGCGACTGATCTGCCTCGCCAGGGAAGAGCGCAATGATGGTGCCAACTTGGGCCAGTGAAGCAGCGTCCTCCACAACTAGATTGAAGAACAAAACGACAGCAACTTGTATGTTCCCCTTCCCCCAATTCCCCATCACTGTTCCCATCCCCCCAATTACCCAATAAAAAAATCTTTAAAAAAAAAAAAAGACCCTGCTTTCAATTTTTTTGAGTATATACCCAATAGTGGAATTGCTGGATCATATGACAATTCTATTTTTAGTTTTTGTGAGAAACTGCCATACTGTTTTCCACAGCAGCTGTACAATTTTATATTCCCACCACCAGTGTACAGGGTTCCAATTTCACCACATCCTCACCAACATTTGTTATTTTCTTATCTTTTGATAGTGGCCATCCTAATGGGTGTGAGGGGGTATCTCATTGTAGTTTATTTATTTATTATTATTTAAAGGGGGGGGCGCAGCTCACAGTGGCCCATGCAGGGATCGAACTGGCAACCTTGGTGTTATCAGCACCATACTCCAATGAACTGAGCTAACCGGCCACCCCTGTAGTTTTTTTTAAAGGAGGTGACATTTGTTTATAACATGTTTCAGGTGTGCAACATTCTACGTTTCCCTAATGATTAGTAATGCGGAGCATATTTTCATGTGCTTATTTGCCATTCGTATATCTTCTCTGGGGAAATGTCTATTCAAGTCCGTTGCCCATATTTGAATTGGGTTTGCTTTTTTCTTCTTGCTTTTTTTTCTTTTTAAGATTTTATTGGGGAATTGGGGGAGGGGAACAGACAAGTTGCTGTCCTTTTATTCTTCAGTCTAGTTGTGGAGGACGTCGCTTCACCCCGGGTGAGGCAGTCGCTCGCCAGCCATTGGATGGCCACTCACGGCTGCTGCTGGCCAGCCCCACTGCAGCCTACGCCATCGCTGGCGACTCACGGCAGACCAGCTCCAGGTCGAGCTGTTGTTCATCATCTTAGCTGTAGAGGGCGCAGTATCACTGGCCCTAATGTGAGATCTGAACCGGGGCCCTGCTGCTCAGAGCTGCCGTCCCAAGCCAACTCCAACGCACCACTCGGCCAGCCTTGTTTTTTTCTTCTTGAATTTTAGAAAAGTTCTGTTCATATTCTGGATGTTAATCCCTTATCAGATATATGATTTGCAAATATCCTCTCCCATTCTGTGGGTTGCCTTTTTACTTTGTAGATAGTTTCTTTGATGCACAATTTTTTTAAATTTTCATGAAATCCAGTTTGTCTATTTTTTCTTGTTACCTGTTCTTTTGATGTCATATCCAATAAATCATCGCCAAATCCAATGTTATGAAGCTTTTGTTCTGTTTTCTTCTAAGAGTTGTATTGTTTTAAATCTTACCTTTAGGTCCTTCATCCATTTTAATTCTTGTATATGGTGTTACGTGAGAGTCTAACTTCATTCTTTTGCATGTGGATATACAGTTTTCCTATCACCATTTGCTGAAAAGACTCTCCTGTCCCCATTGAATGGTCTTGGCACCTTTCTCAAAAATCATACATGAGGATTTATTTCTGGGCTCTCTATTCTATTCCATTGGTTTATATATCTGTCTTTATACCAATACCATACTTTTGATAACTATAGCTATGTAGTAAGTTTTGAAATCATGAAGTGAGTCCTCCAGTTTTTTCTTTTTCAAGATTGTTTTCACTATTCAAGGTACCTTGAGATTCCATATGAATTTTAGGATAGGTTTTTCTATTTCTGCCAAAAAACATTATTGGGATTTTAGTAAGGATTGCATTGAATCTGTAGACCACTTTGAGTAGTATCAATATTTTAACTATATTAGAGTCTTCAAATCCATGAACATGGGATGTGTTTCCATTTATTTCTGTCTTTATTTCCTTAGCAACATTTTACAGTTTTCATTGTATAAGTCTTTCACCTCCCTGGAGAAGTTAATTCTTAAGTATTTTACTCTTTTTGATGCTTTGGTAAATGGAATTGTTTTTGTAATTTCCTTTTCAGGTATTTTTTTATTTTTCATGCATAGAAAAGCAACTGATTTTTTGTGTATTGTCTGTTAGCCTATTTTGCTGATTTATTAGTTCTAACAGCTTTTTGGGTGGAATCTTTAGAGTTTTATACACATAAGATCATATCTTTTATTTCCCTGTCGATCTTCTGCATAGTTCTATCAATTTTTGAAAGTGGGGTATTGAAATCTCTAATTACTACTGAATTGCCTGTTTTACCCTTCACTTCCATCAGCTTTCACTTCATGTATTTTTGGACCCTTTTGTTAAGTTCATGTATTTATAATTATCATAGCTCCCTGATGAATGGACCCTTTTATCATTATAAAATGTCCCTTCTTGTCACCAGTAACATTTAATTGTCTTAATGTTTATTTTGTCTGGCATTAGTACAGCCACTTCAGTAATCTTATGGTTGCTGTTTGTATGTATATCTTTTTCTGTCCTTTTACTTTCAAACTGTTTGTATCTTTGAATCTAAAGTATGTCTCCTGTAGACAGCATATAGTTGAATTTTTTCTTCTTATATAATCTAACAATTGAATATGCTTTTAAATTCGCTTGAATTTGATATTATTACTGATATGGTAGATTTGCATCTGTCATTTTGTTTTTACATGTCTAATGTGTTATTTGTTACTCTATTTCGTTGTCTTCTTTTAAGTGCACATTTCCAATGTAACATTCTAATTACTGTAATAATTTTTAAATTATATTTTTAGTCATTTTCTCTAGGGTTTATAATATACATCTTAATATTATCTCCCTTGAAATATATACTAACTTCATTCCAGTGAAATATCAAAACTTTATTCTTATATAGCTCTATTTCCTCCCCTTTTTTTTGTGGTATTATTGCTATACATGTTGTTACCTCTACACAAACCCAAGAATATTGTGTTGTAATTATTACCTTATATAATCTTATTTATTTTAAAGAAGCTGAGAAAAGGGGAGGAAGTATATATTTATAGTTTTTGTTGTATTAAACCTAATTATTTCTGGTTTTCTTCTTGTAGATTAACGACTTGGTGTCATTTTTTTTTATTACTCCAATACATCTTTGTTCCCATACACCTTCTTTTTGTTCATATTGTCAAATATATTTCTATACGTTATAGGGTCAACAATATAAGTATATACACATCATTTGATATAACTACTTTTTAAATACTTTTTTAAGAGAAAAAAGAAATATATAATTATTCTGTCCTTTATAGTTATCTACATAATTACCGTAATTTATTGGTGTTGTTTTTTTTATGTGCATTTGAATTACTGTCTATTGTCACTTGCTTTCAGCCTACAGAACTTCCTTTAGGATTTCTGAAAAGGCAATTCTGCTAGCAACACATTCTCTCAGTTTTTCTTTATCTTTGAATGCCTTTATTTCACCTTCATTTTTGAAACATAGTTTTACTGGAGATAAGATTAGCAACTGAGAGTTTTATATTTCAGCACATCACATTATGCTGTTCCACTACTTTCCGGTCTACATTGTTTCTGATGAAAATCAAATCTTTGTGGTTCCCTTGCATGTGATGAGTTATGTTTTTCTTACAGCATTCAAGATGCTCTCTTTGGCTTTGGCTTTGATCATTTTGACTATGATATGTCTTTTTATATTTATCCTATTTGGGAGTTCATTAAGTTTATTGGAGGTATAGATTAATGTTTGTCATCAAATTTGGGGAGTTTTTAATCATTATTTTTAAAACAGTTTTTCTATCCCTTTCTCTCTCTCCTCTCCTTTTGCTAGTCCCATTACATTTATGTTCGTGCACTTAATGGTGTCACACATTTCTGAGGCTCTGTTCAGTTTTCATTACTCTTGTATCTTTTGTTCTTCAGATCACATAATCTCTATTAATCTGTATTCAAATTTACTGCTTCTTTCTTCTGCCAGATCAAATCTACTGTTGATCCACGGTTGTAAAATTTTCATATCGGTTTATTGTATTTTCAAACTCCAGAATATCTACTTGGTTCTTTTTTTATAAAATATTTTATTGGGGAGGGCTGGCCAAGTGGCGCATTACAAGTTGGCTTGGGATGCCAGCTCTGAGCAGCAGGGCCCCGGTTTGGATCGCACATTAGGTCCAGTGATGCTGCTCCCTCTACAGCTAAGATGGTGAACAACAGTTCGACCTGGAGCTGGGCTGCCGTGAGTTGCCGGCGACAGCGTAGGCTGCAGTGGGCTCCTGTAAGCTACTGTGAGTGGCCGGCAGCTGGTGTGAGCTGCCAAGGGCCGCTGTGAGTGCCGTCCAGTGGCTGGCGACCGATCTGCCTCACCCGGTAAGAGTGCAATGACAATACCAACATGGGCCAGTGAAGTGATGTCCTCCACGGCTAGACTGAAGAACAAAAGAACAGCAACTTTTCTGTTCCCTTCCCCCAATTCCCCAATAAAATATTAAAAAAAAAAAGATTTTATTGAGGAATTGGGGGAGGAGAACAGCGCTGGGGAATCGGGGAAGAGGAATAAACAAGTTGCTGTCCTTTTGTTCTTCAGTCTAGTAGTGGAGGATGTTGCTTCACTGACCCATGTTGGTATTGTGATCATTGCACTCTTCCTGGGTGAGGCAGATTGGTCACTGGCCACTGGACAGCTGCTCACGGCGGCTCTTGGCAGTTCACACTGGCTGCCGGCCACTCACGGTAGCTATGGCAGCCCACTGCAGCAGGGGCTGCAGCCTACCCATTGCTGGTGACTCACAGCAGCCCAGTTCCAGGTCAAGCTGTTGTACACCATCTTAGTTGTAGAGGGTTCAGCGTCACATGTGAGATCAGAACCAGGGCCCTGATGCTCAGAGCTAGCATCCCAAACCAAATCTTAACCAACGTGCCACTCAGCCGGCCCAGCCCCTGGTCCTTTTGGTTTGATCCTCCTCCCAGTTGTGGAAACTCCTTCTTACACATGAGCTGTGGTGGGGATGACTGGGACCCTAAGTATCCTAGGCATGCTGCCCCTGTTAAGAGCTTCTGCCCTAAGTAGAGGTTGGCTGGGTGATCCTCTCTACCATGCCTACGGGACACAGTCCTGGGGTCAATGAGAAATGGCAGTATTCTATACCCAAGATGAAACCATAACCCAAGCATGGGAGCTGAGGAGAAGAAGCCCGTCTTCCTGGCTATATATGTTGGAGGGTTAAATGATTAACAAGATTTCCACTAGTTAAATGGTAATTCTGCTGGGGAGAGGTTTTTCCTACCTTCTTACTGTGTCCTCCTGGAAGTCCCACCCCTTGTCTTCCTTTTTTCTCATGGTAAAATATACATAAAATAATATTTACCACTTTAATAATTTTTAAGTGTATAGTTCAGTGGCATTAAGTACATTCACATGGTGCACCATCACCAACCATCTCCAGAACTTCTTCCCCACCTGAAACTCATACCTATTAAACACTAACTCCCAATTCCCACCATTTTACTTTCTATCTTTGAATTTGATTACTCTAGATACCTCGTGTAAGTACAATTGTACAATATTTGACTGGCTTACATCACTTGCAAGTCTTGTAATTTTTTCTTGAAGATTGAACAGTTTTGTTGGACACTGAACAGCTTTGATAATATATTGTAGCGACTCTGGACTTTTCACTACTACTGCTGCTGCTTTTTTCTTTGTTTGTTTAGTGACATGCCTGGACCAAATTTGAGTCTGTCTCTCCCTCAGTATGTGGCCACTGATGTCCCTGCTCAGATTTTAATTTTTAATTTTTCTTTGCATTTTTAAGCCTGGCTTCCTTGGAGTCTCTCTTGGATCAGCACAGCTTATTATTCAGCCAATGATTAGGCAAAGGTTGTGCAGAAACATCTTGAGCCAATGAAGCTTCCATTTTTGCCAAGGGGATCTATGTCAGGTTGGGGCATACATTAAAAATTCAGGCAGTTTGTGGGGCATGCCGAGTGGCTAAGTTGGTTAAGAACACCAGCTTGGAGCAACAGGTCGCCAGTTCGATTCCCACATGGGCCAGTGAGCTGCGCCTGAGCTGAGCTGCCAACAGGTGGCAGGGTGGCTCAGCTGGTGAGAGCACGTGCTCCTAACAACAATGTTGCCGGTTGACTCCTGCATGGGATGGTGGGCTATGCCCACCTGCACCTAAGATTGGACACGGCACCTTGAGCTCAGCAGCCGCGAACGGCCGATGAGCAGCCAGTTGACGACTGGACTTGGAGCTGAGCTATAAGATTGAAGGACAACAACTTGACTGTTCCCCTTCCCCAACAAAATCTTAAAAGAAAAAAATTCAGGCAGTTTGTAAGCTGGCTTTTAACTTTGACCTTGTACAGGTCTCATGTTCAGCCACATATGAGTATGTAATGGGGACTCTTTGCATTCTCTCCTGAGTGTGTATGCAGCCCTGCATATGTATACAGCCCTCCAGATTCCCAAGACTATACGGGAGTTTATCTCCCTTTTTGGCTGCCTATTGCCCAGCTCTCCCAATTAAATTTTTGGTGTGGTGTATTTCAGCCACAGGGCAACTGAAGTGTTTGCCTTCTCTGATTGTTTGCCATTGTTTTTTCTATCTCCTTGGGCTTGAGGCTTCTTTATTTATTTTCATTTTAAAAATCCCTTCCTTGTCTCAAGGTCAGTTAAATCATTGCTTAGTTTTTATCCTGCCTTTTATATTTTTTCTTTACATTTATCTTTATAATCAATCCATCTGGAATTTATGTGAGGAAAGGCTCTAACTTGATGTTTTCTCCCCAAATACAATTTTCTCAACAATTATTTAAAAATTCATTTATTTGTCATTGATTGTGAAGCTTCCTTTAGTATATTTTAAGTTATGTGTCTAGGGTCTTATTCAGTATTATCTGCTCTAAAACACTGACCTGTCAATTTCTGTGCCAATGTCACATGATTTTAGTATAAGTTTATAATACATTTTGGTATTTTTTGGTTTCAGCCAAGACTCCTCTTACTGTTCTTTTAAAAAAGGTTCCAAGCTATTCTTGTTCATTTGCTTTTACCAATGAACTTTAGAAATATTCTGTCAAGTGAACAAAAACTAGTTCTTATATGTCTTTACTCTTTATATATCAGGATGGCACGTGGTTAACTTAAATACCCTATTATCTGCTGCTTCTTAATAAAATTGTTTCTCAAAAGAGACTCAACGTCACCCATGGATCTAGAGGAGTGACCTTGTCCAAATTACATGTTCTTTTTCTGGAAAACGGTTGAGATTTGAATTAACCTTTGCTAGAAAAGAGACAGCCATGGTGCATGACTCTCCACATTGAACAGATCTGCGCACACGCCCCCCAGAAGCCTGACAGAGTTCCAAACTATCCTTCCCTTCTCATGGTGACTGTTATATGTGTAAAGATTCTGCCTTCCTCAAAATGTATCAACCTATCCTAGTAGACTCTCATTTCTCTAGGCCAACTGCCCAAGAGCTTCACGAACATAAGTTTTAGTCACAACTTCCCCAGCATTACTTTACTTTCTTTTACATGTAGTTAGTAGAAGCAATTTAGGAGTTTAGACTCCAGTACTCAATTAGGCCACAGTTCAGCATTTCCACCAGTGCTTACCTGAGTGCTGGGCAATGCAGTATTTAGGATAAGTTAATCTTCTTTTAAAGTTGAAGTTTAAATTTCTGACCAGATTTTATGTTAATCTTTAAAACTACATTATTGTACCATTCTGTCTGTTAAAAAATATAGGAGGCGGCCGAGTGGCACGTTGGTTAAGAGCTGGCTTGGGACGCCAGAGGGCCCCGGTTCAGATCCCACATATGAGGGCCAGTGACACTGCCCTCTACAGCTAAGATGCTGAACAACGGCTCAACCTGGAGCTGGGCTGCCGTGAGTCACCGGCGACGGTGTAGGCTGCAGCCCCTGCTGCAGTGGGTTGCCATGGGCTACCATGTGTAGCCAGCAGCCAGCGTGAGTGGCCAGCAGCCACAGTGAGCGGCCGTCCAGAAGCCGGCGACTGATCTGCATCACCCAGGAAGAGCGCAATGATGGTGCCAACTTGGGCCAGTGAAGCAACGTCCTCCACAACTAGACTGAAGAACAAAAAAACACAGCAATTTGGCTGTTCCCAATTCCCCAATTAAAAAAAATCTTTTAAAAAAAGAAATGTGGGGCCGGCCGAGTGGCGCAATGGTTTAAGAACTGGCTTGGGATGCCACAGGGCCCCAGTTCAGATCCCACCTGATATGGAAGGTGACATAAAACTATACGAAAATGTAGAAAAATATTTTTATGATCAAGGGGTAGAAAAGACTTTATCAAATAAGATCCCCAAAGCATACACTATAGAGATATAATTTGATGGGTTTGACAAAACCAAAATTAAATACTTCTTGGTTAGGGATGAAGTGTACTGATATCTGTAATATACTTGGAAACGCATCAAAAAGGATGGATAAATGGATGGCTAGAGATGGATAGTTATATAGGATAAAGTAAATATTATAAAGTATTAATTATAGAATCTAAGTGGTGGGCATATGGGTGTTTACCATACTATTTTTTTGGCTTTTCTGTATGTATGAAATAATAAAAGGCTGGTGAATATTTAACACTTTTGTTCAACAATGATTTTGTACATAAAGTTTTGAAAAACTGTGACTGGCTGGATAAGATATGTGATACACACACAGATATAGAAAAGATATTTGCTATATATGTATGTGTATAAACACACAACTGAAAAAAAAGAACCTTCAGTAATTAGCAAGAAAAACAAGTAACCTTAAAGAAAATGTGCAAGATAAATAGGCACCTCAGATAACGAGAAAACAAATGGCTAATATATATAAAATAGAAGGTCAACCTTGTCTGTAGTCGAAGAAAAGCAAATTAAGCCTTTGCTTATGCATTGTTCAGGGGACTATAAATTAGTACAGATATAATCTAGAGCAATTTGGCAATATTTGGTGAAAAGCTTATATGCATATTTTATAGGATTCAGGAATTCTACTCTGAGTATATACTTTAGATAAACTAACACAGGAACACAGAGACACAGATATCTATGAAGAAATTCCCTGCAGCATTGTTTGTAATATCCAAGAACTGGAAACAACTATCAATTGATAAATAAAATACAGTTGACCAGTGAACAACACAGGAGTTAGGTGACCACTTGCATAGTTGAAAATCCGTGTATAACTTTTAACTTCTCAAAAACTTAACTACTAATAGCCTACTGTTGACCTGAAGCTTTACCAATAACATAAACAGTTGATTAACACATATTTTGTATATGCGTTATATACTGTACTGTACAATAAACTAGAGGAAAAACATTATTAAGAAAATCATAAGAGAAAATACATTTATAGTATTTATTGAAAAAAAAATCAGCATATAAGTGGACCTGCACAGTTCAAACCTGTGTTGTTCAAGGGACAACTGTACTGATATTATTTGCTGGAACATAATCCAGCAGTCATGAGGAATGAACCATATATAAATATGGATAGATCTCAAAAATCACAGAGTGAAAAAAGTAAGAAACAGTATGACATGTACAACACAAAATACGTTTCATGTTAAAAAAGGAAAAAATATATACATACAAATGATACTATAGACTGTGCATGGATACACACGTCTAAATAAATGTATGGAAGATGACTTAGAAGGACACAGAGGAGAAGGGAACTGGATCAGGAACAAAGAGCAAAGGAGATAAAAACCAAATATAAAACCAAATATAAAAGACGAGTCATACATGCACTGATGATAACAGCGATCATAAATTAAGGAGACTATTACAGCAATCGATTTCAGTGATTCTGAATTGTAATCTAATGTAAAACAAAAGACTCCCCACCCCTAAATACTGTAAAAACACCTGATTAAAGTAAATGCCCAAAAAGTAAAAGAGAAATGAACTGGCCACCTCCCTTTCACACAGCTTACCGGAGTACACAGCACATGAGCAGCAGATGGGTGGGGACATTAGCTGGGTTGAGCATACTGGGTGTGTCTGACTTCATACAGGCCAGGAAGGCCCGCATCCTTCTGTTCTTGTCCTCAACTGCTTTGCCTAGCCAGAGCTTCTTGAGGTTTGGGCAAGTCCATTCTCGAAATGTCAGTGCAGACACCAGCTCAGGGGTTTGAGGTGACTTCCCTTTGTAGGCAGACCACTCTTTAAGGATCACTGAAGGAACTGGAAAACAGAAATTGAGGAAAAACAGGCTCTAGAGAATCTGAGCATTTCTGCAGCTGGACACAATGGACAGGATCCATCACATTTCAATATCTTTTTAACTTTTGTTGCTATAATTTTTATTGTTAGCAGTAGTAACAGAAGTAGTAAGCATTTACTATATGCTTGACATGTGTTAAGTACTTTATATATAAATGTAAATCCATTTACTCCCCAGAACAATTCTGAGAGAGAAGTATTATGACTATACTACCACAAAAAGTAGTGCTCATTTGGCAGATGAAGGAATCAAGGCTCAATGTCACACACACATTCTTAACGACTTTGAAACTTATTTCTTGAGTAGATGCACAAACCTAGGCAAGAAAAGAAGTCCAAGGAAAAATTATGTGACCACCTGGCTTCATAACAGACTATAGTACACCCCAAAAGACTTTAAAGAATTTCACGGGCCGGCCGAGTGGTGCGTTGCTTAAGAGTTGGCTTGCGACGCGAGCTCTGAGCAGCAGGGCCCCAGTTCGGATCCCACATGAGGGCCAGTGACGCTGCCCTCTACAGCTAAGATGGTGAACAACAGCTCGACCTGGAG